>NC_136514.1:88160042-88170042 GCF_053919585.1 Euprymna scolopes
TCATCTATTGTGTTTCGAAATGTGAAATTTTGCATCCATTGTGTTTTGAAATGCGAAATTTTTCATCCATTGTGTTTTGAAATGTGAAATTCGTTCAATATGTTAATAATTATTATTTTTCACATTAGCAAAAAAATATATATATATTTTTTTTTCATTATTTTTACGAAAAACACTACTTTTAGATCTTTGAAAATAAATTATTTTCTTGCTAAAAGAAAATAATTTATTTTCAAAGATCTAAAAGTAGTAGTAATACTATTGCTAATATTGCATTAAATAGTAATTTGGTACTGGCCAGCCTTATCGTTGCTTAACTTCAGGGGTTATGTATGCCAAAAATACAAATTTAGCTGCCCAATAGGAGAGTGTATCTCCAATATTAGTAGCTACGTTGGTTCAACAACTAACACATTGTCGCGAAGATTGGCTCTCCACCTCTCTGACTCTAGCTCCATATCACAACATTTTAAGGGACATGACTGCTAAAATTCGAAATTTCGAAGAATTATGGTAGAAAATACAAGAGCATTGCAGAGTGAGAAAAATGTAAATAGGCTAAGAATACTCGAAGCATTGTACATTAAAACAAAGAAGCCTCAAATAAATAATATTAATTATGAGTGCAGCCAGAACATTTTGAAATGTTTGGGATAAATGTTTGATAATATATATGTGTGTGTTTGTATATATAAATCTGTTTAATATATGTAAAAAAAAAAAAAAAGTCCGCCCACCTAACTTGTAACAAATTACCACGTGACTAGGAAAAATATATATATATAAGTAAATTAAAAAACAATCTCTACATTTATTTCTACAATATGCCTGAGGATGATAAAAGTACTTCTGTCGAAAGCGCTCGCGATTATGGATCCAACATATACAATTTCGAGAAAAACACAAAAAGGAGTATTCGGAGAATGGAGAAGATAAAAAGGAAAATTGTAAAACAGAATAATTCCGTGCTATTCAATAATATTTGTCTATATATATATATATATATATATATATATATATATATATATATATATATATATATATATATATATATCGCTTATGAAAAAAGAATTAAATTCTTCTAAAGTTGACTCTTAATAATTAAAACAAACGTTAAAAATACAAGAAAATTTACTGGACTAAATGACTTCATTTATTCATGTAAAGGCTACAGTAGTTTCTTCCAAACTATCATCAAATTTTGGATTTTTAATTTCACCACACGAAATCTATAAGACCATAAGACCATAAGGCCATAAGAACTTAAGGTCATAAGACCATAAGACCATAAGTCTATAAGACCATAAGGCCATGAGAACTTAAGGCCATAAGGCCATAAGGCAAACAGTTGTTATCTCCCCTTTTCCTTTTTGCTGTGATTTGCGCTTGACTTACACCTACCACTCTCTCTCGTCCAGAAACACTTGGTCCTGATGGCAAGACAGGGTCAAGACGACCAAGCATGATACTAGATGCAGAAGTTATCTCCAACACAATGCCTAGCATTCCCAAAATGGTCACCCATTTGGTACTGGCCAGACTTATCGTTGCTTAACTTCAGGGGTTATGTAGGCAACAAATACATACATACATATATATATATATCGCTTATGAAAAAAGAATTAAATTCTTCTAAAGTTGATTCTTAATCATCAAAACAAACGTTAAAAATACAAGAAAATTTACAGGACTAAATGACTTCATTTGTTCATGTAAAGTCTACAGTAGTTTCTTCCAAACTATCATCAAATTTTGGATTTTTAATTTCACCACACGAAATCCATAGACTGAGATAAAAAGTGGAATTATTTGAAATTCAGGTATTTATGTTATAATATTTTTGCAGATACTTATAGCAAATTTTCCTGAATCTTATTTAAACAAAACAAAAAAAAAAACATAATTGGTTCAAAAACCTTTTTTAAAAAATATTTAAATGTGCTATTCAAAAATAGTGGTGAATGGTATTTTTTGGGAAAATTTAAAATTTAAAATTCTATTAAAAATAGTAGAAAAAGTTTTTATATTATTCTACTTTTCATATGATAAAATTCAGGCTTTTATTTTTCTGGAAAAAAAATTCCTCCCTTTTGCTCGGTGTCATAACAAATTCTTTTTCTGCTGCAAAGAAAAAAAAACAAAAAAAAGTTACTTGATCAAATTAAATGAAATTTTTTTTTTTGAAGAACTTCATTCCATAACGGATACATACAATATAACTTTTTTTTTCAATATTTTCATTTTTTAATGTCTTGATTAAATTGTACAAGTACCAAATAAAACCTTGAATTCTATCGTCTTAAAACAGAATAATATAATACTATATAATTATTAAAATTAAAAGTGATATAAATAGAAATCAGCAAAAATGTTGGCACTTCTACACTATTGGGACGAGATTTCGGAAGAAATCGTAAAGCTGAATTTCACATGAAAATAATGATTCCTCGTATTTTTAAGATGATTATATCCAAAAATTACGAAAATCGATGAGGCAGAAAATTATTTATTAAAGAAATTAAAAAATATAATTTGATGAAAACGATCGCAAGACACAGGAGAGTTCAAAAGGGAGATAATTTTCCGTTTTGATTTAAACAAGATGAAGGCAATTTTTCATCTGCTAACATGATTAAACCTAACAATTTAATAAAAGGCACTTCTACACTATTGGGACGTAATACTGAATTTCACATGAAAACAATGGTATCTAGGTATTTCTTGTATTTTTAAGATGATTATAACCAAAAATTACGAAAATCGATAAGGTAGAAAATTATTTATTAAAGAAAATAAAAATAGAATTTGATGAAAATGATCATAATACACAGGAGAGTTCAAAAGGGAGGTAATTTTCCATTTTCATTTATTTTATAAAAAACAATTTCTTACCTATTAACATGATTAACACGATTTATATACGGCACAAATCACGTTGACACACGGGTTCTCGCCAGATCACCGAAGTTAAGCCATATTGAGCCTGGCCAGTGGGTGACCATTTGGAAAGGCGAGGTGCTGTATGTACCACGAGGTAAAATACCAGGTTGAGAAACTGATGTGGTCTATCCTTCTCTTGAGGGTAGATGGGACTCTCTTAAGCCGTGGTAAGCACCCGGTTTAGTGATGGCGTCACATTAAAAAATACCCTTGGTAGCCCTGGCGAAGCATCAAGTATTCAGCTACCGCCAAGATTTGAATTACACTACAAACTCGTGTAGTGAGTTCAATATCGGTTACGGCCGCTCTGGACGCTAGAACGCGATTAAAGTCGTTTTTTATTTATTTATTTAATAATTCAGTAAAATTTAGGTAATTTTGACTGCATAATTTGGAAGCTAACATTGTAACTCATTAGAATTGACAAAAAAAAAATCAGTTGAAACCATTGTTTTTTATCTGAAATCTCCATTTATCGACGATAAAATCTAGTCCCAATAGTGTAGAAGTATCAAAATTTTTATTTAATAGTGAAAAAAATAATTCAGAGCAGAAAGAATGACACAATTTCAATGGCTTTTTATCATAACGACAATGCTTGGTGCCATCTATAATGAAAGAATCAAACTTTGCGGAAAAATAAGTCGGAAGAAAATGGAGATAATCATTTAAGGCCCCCCCCCCGCACCCGGGATATACTTCTCTACTTTATGCCTCTAGATTTGACATCGATAATGAAACGATGGAAGGGGAAATAATTGTTCATGTACTAAAGATATATTTTGAGACACGAATTATCTCCCTTACACAAGTTTCAATTTTTATGTTTGAGTCGTTCACATGCAATGTATTATTATTATTATTATTATTATTATTATTATTATTATTATCATCATTATCATTATCATTATTATTATTAACAACAACAACAACAACAACAACAGCTCACATGGAGCTTTCACACAGGTCTAATTGAAAACCTACGGTGTTCCCTAGAAGCTGAGAAGTCTCCCCAGACGTCCAGCCAGCACACTCCACCTCCTTCGATAGCATTTGCAAATAAATTTGCGTTATCGCAACAGCCTCTCACCATTGATTTCTCGCTGGCATCGGCCATTGGTCTGTACTGGAATTTGAGTGGCACTAAGCCTCCCCAAGGTCTCAGTTCTCTTCGCGCTTGTCCAGCCCAGCAGAGATCTGGTCAGCGCTCTCTCCTCGGTTTTTCCATCCTCCTTGACCCTTCCCGGCTATTTGGTTTCACACTTTTTTGGGGGAGGGGTGGGGACGATGATAGGACAATGGGAGGGGATGCGTGATGAGGATGGAGACTTTGCTGATATGCAGCTTCAGTGTTCTCCATTCCTTGTAAGGCTTCTTCATGTTTTGCCTCTGCAGCAGTTTGTCTGGCTCACGCATGTGGTTCATATGCATCTCCGCATTCAAGGGGTTTCCTTAATATTTCATCTGTTTTATTATTATTATTATTATTATTATTGGATAATAATTTATTAAGGCGAAAAGCCACTCGAGGGTGAAGCTTAATTAAACGGAATGATTGTCAGTCGAGAGACGACGAGCACTATGGAAATAGTAACATTGATGAATGGTATTGACAGTGTTTGGTTATAGGTATGACACTGATAAAGGCAGAATTTTTGGCGCTGTTTTACAGTAGTTCACTGTGCAGAGGGAGATAACTCTCTTTTACTACATTTTTTTTCATTTCATAATTTAGGACGTTCGATCAACTGCAGCAACTTTTCTTTTTTTTTTCTTAAATTAAAAAGTAAATGTCATGGTGGTAGCAGAGAAGAGATCTCCCTGCGAGATCGAGCGAGAGTTAAGCTAATTTACATATAAGTCGACTCACACAAAGAGCAAAGAGCATACAACCGGTTGACGTCTAAAAGGCAACAGACACATGCTATCTGAGTGTCCATCGCCACACGGTAACCTTAAAAAATACAAAGAATGAAATTCTTTAAGGAAACAAGGATGAAACTTTTAAAGCTGTGGCGATTCTCTTTTTTCTTTTTTTTTTTTTTACTGCAACAAAGCTTATAATATTAATAACACTAACATCTAGTGATTGAGATTGTCGGACTGACTTCCTCATCTTGGTTGTTATAGTCACAACATTCAGCCGTTTTACCCTCCGGCCTTCATCAGGTGTTTTGTATCGAACTGGGGGAACCGTTTGTTAGGAGTCTCGAACCCAACCCTAGTGACATATGGCCGAGTGGTCCTAGATGTTGTATCAAAGTTTACAGTTACCCAAAGGTGCTGAGTTCAATCCTGAACGAAGGCAGTAAAAAAGTAACATTCAAAACAGAGAATCAGCAACTATGTCCCAGAGCCTAACTGGAGTCCGAACACGGTACCCCCGTAATAATAATAAAGGGTTGGGTTCGAGACTCCTAACAAACGGTTCCCCAGTTCAATACAAAACACCTGATGAAGGCTGGAGGGTAAAACGGCCGAAACGTTGTGACAATAACAACCAAGATGAGGAAGTCAGTCCGACAATCTCAATAAATGAAAACACCTCATCTCAAAAATACAGATAATTACAATAATTGTTGGTTAAAGATATTTCTAGGCAGGAGGGGTGCTGTTGATTCACTTTGGAAATTCAATCAATATGTACCTCTGGGAGTTAAGTAATACATGTAAATGCATTGATCAGTGAAATGACAGCACTTCTGCAGTTTAAAGCCCGTTTTCCCATGTAAATTGTAAATAATCAAATTGTATCCAACGTACACCATTAACGATTACACTACCAGCTTACAATCATTAACCCTTATCCTTGAGTCGCCTTCGATAAATGGTGCTGAGTTCAATCCTGAACGAAGTAACATTCAAAACAGAGAATCAGCAACTATGTCCCAGAGCCTAGTTGGAGTCCGAACACGGTACAATCTCAATCAATGAAAACACCTCATCTCAAAAATACAGACAATTACTGACATCTATTTTTTAAGAAAAAATTAAAATGCAACAAAAATAGTAAAAAAAAAAAAAAGAAAAAAGTCTAACATAAATAAATAAAATAACTATATTCGAAGGAAAGACAATAGTTGTAGAAGAATTGTAAACGCAGCTTTAAAAGTGTCATCTGTGTTTTATTAAACAGTTTAATTTTTTGTAGTTTTTAAAGATAAAGACTATTTAAAAAAAAACACACACCTTATCATAATATTTACTTTTTAATTAAAAAAAAAACAACAAAAAAAAACAAATGGCCGCAGCTTTTTTTTTTTTTTTTAAAGTTTTGACAGGCTTCTGGGCTTGACCTTTACTCCTGATCTTAAATAGAATACATACATCAAATCTGTTGCCAAGGCCGCTGGAAAAATGGTGGGATCTTTCTATCGATCCAGTAGATATCTCACTGCTGATGCAATTCTCTATCTATATAAGAGCCAGATACGTTCAAGGATGGAATACTGTTGTCACATATGGGCAGGAGCTGCTAGAAAAGACTTGTCCTGCTTTGATAGGGTTCAAAATAGGGAGATGTCCTTTTCTCTTCGCTGCAACCTCTATCTCACAGAAGAGATGTTGCGAGTTTGTCTCTGCTTTATCGTTATTTTCATGGCAAATGCTCGACTGAGCTTCAATCTATGGTCCCCCCTCACCAAACTTTCACAAGAAACACCCGTCTAGCTAAAAAACACTATCAATAATTCCCTCCACTCTTTATCTGTGCCTAAACCTAAACGTAGATTCCATGATCAAAGCTTCTTTCTTAGAACTGCACGTCTGTGGAATTGTCTTCCGTTTTCCTGCTTTCCAGCTGTCTATAATATGGTTGTCTTCAAGTCCAATGTAAACAAGTTTCTGATGAGCCGTTCCACTTAAGTTAACAAATTTACCGAACTTCCATTACTATCGATTACTATATTGTCCTTTTGACTACTGTACACGCTTTAACCCTTATCCTTGAGTGGCCTCTCGGCCTTGATAAGTGGTGACGCCTATGTAAAAAAAAAAAAAATCTAATGAAAATATCGTTGGTTTTCTCTTAACAGTCGCGTAAAGACTAAATTTTTTATTATTTATGTTATCTACTTTGTTATATAAAAAAAAAGATTCACCGCAGTTTTTTTCTTGATTTAAAAAATATATGTGTATATTTTATATATATTTGCAATAGACTAATTTTTAAAACTGGAAAAGAAAAGGACAAGATATTCTAGTAAAAAATATAATAAATTTATAACTTAAAATATTGCAGCATTAAGAATCGATAATATAATGTTATTAATTGAATTTTAAAAAATATTCTTAATGCTGCAATATTTTAAGTTATAAATTTTTTTTTTTTTTACATGGAAGTCACCACTTATCAAGGCCCGGAGGCCACTCAGGGATAAGGGTTATTGCGTGTACAGTAATCAATGGGACAATATCGTAGTAATCGTTAGTAATGGAGATCTGATAAAGTGTCTTACTTAAGGGGACGGTTCATCAAGAATTTGTTTATGTGGGACTTGAAGACATCCAAGTTGTAGTGAGGTGGGAAACAGGCAAACAGAAGAGAGTTCCACGGGCGTGCACTTCTCAGAAAGAAGCTTTGTTCATGGAATCTACATTTTGATTTAGGCACAGGTAAAGAGTGGGGAAAATTACTGACAGTGGTTTCAGCTAGACGGGTGTTTTTTGTGAAAGATTGGCAAGGGGGGGACCAGAGATTGGAGCTCAGACGAGCTCTTTCCATGGAAATAACGATAAAAAAGTTTATTATATTTTTTACTAGAATATCTTGTCCTTTTCTTTTCCAGTTTTAAAAACTAGTCCTTTACTTTTCCATCTTTAAGCTTAACCATATTACTTTTCATGCTCGTATTTTTCTTTTGTAACCCATGACTTTTTCAGGCTTCCAATAAGTTCACTTGTTCTTTGTTTAATTTCATTCTTATTTATTTATTTATTTTATTTTTTTTTTGCCCCCATAAACACATATGTAATAACAATGTACGGCACTCGTCTGCTTTCAATAAAATCCCCCCAATTATCTTCCTTTCATGCTTCCATTCTCTCTGTTTCACTTGTTACTTCTCTTTTAGCGCCAGCAGTGAATTAGTAGCAACAGTAGTCGCTGAAGTGACGTGGTTGCTATGGAAACCAGTCATAAAAAGCGTCGCTCATCTCCTTACATAGTTTTAGGATTTTGAACATTATAAAATTCATCATAACTTTTTTTTTACTGAACGAAAATTTTTTACAATATAACTAAGAAGGTGATCTATAAACTGTAATAATTGTTTGAAATTTGGTCGAAAAATGAGTGAGCGGCGAAGCTTTAAAGCAGTTCTAAATAACTAAAACTGCCACTTAACCATATATTCACAAACATTACTGTGTTTGTATGACGTGTCTTTTTAAATGATATTTCAAGTCAAAGGTAAAACTTTTACTGATATATTTTACTTGAATAATGATTAAAATTTAAAAAGATATACGGTATATTTGTAAATAGTTTTTTCTGTCTTATTATTGTTCATGTTTTATAAGATTCGTTTTTCGTATATGGTTGGTTGGTTGTTTTTGTTTTACGGCATATCAACCCTTTTTGGGTTATTTAATGCCGAATCCAAAGATTTTGAAGAAAAATTTTTTTTAATAGAATATATTTTTTGTTTTCACGTCGGTTTCTATTTAACCCATAGTTGGGACCCTAACAGGTACTACCACTCCGAGTCAGTGGACCTGGGAGCAATGGTAATTAAAGGGTGGATCCACACTCCCCAAAGCCCACAAGCTGGGGCCTCACCACTGGATATAGTTTAAGGTCATATCCAGGACCCCCATTGAGGGACTTTTACCCTCTGCAGGGGGGCAGTCAGCGAATTCTAATGCCCCACCGACAGGGCCGTTTTTCGTATATCTAAGACGCCATTGTTCCTTTTTACTTGCCTCCCCACGAGAGCAGAATTAGACACAAGGTCGGTTTTTAATGTGGGGAAAATCCAACTCCCTAAAAAAGAGGATAGGAACAAAAATTAAAATTGTCTCTGTCATGAAGGATTTCTCCTCCACTGACCGAGAACAGAAGAGATGAAGTGTAGAACAGATACTACGCTGTGATCTCGGCCAGAGGACGCCATTGTTAATTTCTCATTTTTAAAAAAATGTTTTGATTATTTTGTGACGTTCAAATCACATTTCGTCCGTTTTATTCAGTGAATGTTTATATACGGTTTAAACCCCTGATATTTCCTCTTTAATATAGTTTAAAAATTATGATGCATTAATTTCATTTTATAATTTTTTACTTGTATTTTTTGATATGGTGTCGACAATTAGTGTCATATATAGTTTGGTTATTTATGAGATTTATGACAATTAATTAATTATGAAATTACGGTGGGGGGGGGGGCTTGCCTTTTTCTGTTCTTAGCCTTCGGGCCAAGATGCTGCTCTTAAGGTAATTTGTCTCGGTCAATGAAGGGGAAACCCTCTATACTGGGACAATTATTATTTTTGGCTCCTACCAGAGTGCCCCTTTTGCTTGGGGGTGCGGGGTAGAACTGGTTTACCCCACATTAAAAACGACCCTGTGTCACATTTTGCTTTTGTAGGGAAGCAAATAAATATTATTAATTATGAAGAAAGACGGATTCGTCTAAGGGACGTAACTCGATTTTTACTACGGGTTTAGTTTTTTGTTTTTTTGTTGCTTTTGTTCATACGAAAATTTGGGATGTTAATTGTGAAAATGAAAATGTGATTATTTTTTGTTTCAAACAAAAATTATAAATTTTTTTTTACATAGGCATCAGCACTTATCAAGGCCCAGAGACCACTCGAGGATAAGGGTTAAGCGTGTACAGAAGTCAATTGGACAATATAGTAATCGTTAGTAATGGAAATTCAGTAAATTTGTTAACTTAAGTGGAACGGCTCATCAAGAACTTGTTTACGTTGGACTTGGAGACAACCATATTATAGACAGCTGGAAAGCAGGAAAACGGAAGACGATTCCACAGGCGTGCAGTTCTAAGAAAGAAGCTTTGATCATGGAATCTACGTTTAGATTTAGGCACAGATAAAG
>NC_136514.1:88175042-88207542 GCF_053919585.1 Euprymna scolopes
ATGATAAGAATATTTGTTATCAGACTAACAAAAATTCTATATTTAAGCTGAGCATGGTAGACTGAGGAAAATGCTACTAAAAAAATAGCATGACAGACTAACGATAATACTATTTTTAAGTTCAACATGACGGACTGACGTAGATGCTACTTGCTATTTAAAATTAGCATGACAGACTAATGGTAATACTATTTTAATATTAAACATGACTAGGGCTAGGACAACAGCATATTCTTTCCATTATTTTGACTCTCGAGTGTGTATGCGTTGATATCTTATATGCTTTTATATAGAGTGATGTGGTTCTCGGTTGATTAACTGTGTCTAGCTGTGTCGGATATATACTCGAGAGTCAAAACAATTAAAAGAATATGCTGTTGTCATAGGTCTAATAGTTATGCTTCAATAACTGATTTGAGAAAATAATAACTCTGCAAAGAGAAAGACAATATGAAAAAAAAGAATGCTTAAGTTTGAAAGAGCATTTTTGTCAGTCCGTCATACTTAAGTTTAAAATAGTATTTTGTTTGTCTGTCACACTAAAGTTTAAAATAGTATTTTGTTTGTCTGTCACACTTAAGTTGAAAATAGTATTTTGAATGTCTGTCACACTTAAGTTTAAAATAGTATTTTGTTTGTCTGTCACACTAAAGTTTAAAATAGTATTTTGTTTGTCTGTCACACTTAAGTTTAAAATAGTATTTTGTTTGTCTGTCACACTAAAGTTTAAAATAGTATTTTGAATGTCTGTCACACTTAAGTTTAAAATAGTATTTTGTTTGTCTGTCACACTAAAATTTAAAACAATATTTTGTTAGTCTGTCACACTTAAGTTTAAAATAGTATTTTGTTTGTCTGTCACACTTAAGTTTAAAATAGTATTTTGTTTGTCTGTCGCACTTAAGTTTAAAATAGTATTTTGAATGTCTGTCACACTTAAGTTTAAAATAGTATTTTGTTTGTCTGTCACACTAAAGTTTAAAATAATATTTTGTTTGTCTGTCACACTTAAGTTTAAAATAGTATTTTGAATGTCTGTCGCACTTAAGTTTAAAATAGTATTTTGTTTGTCTGTCACACTAAAGTTTAAAATAGTATTTTGTTTGTCTGTCACACTTAAGTTTAAAATAGTATTTTGTTTGTCTGTCACACTAAAGTTTAAGATAGTATTTTGTTTGTCTGTTACACTAAAGTTTAAAATAGTATTTTGTTTGTCTGTCACACTTAAGTTTAAAATAGTATTTTTTTTGTCTGTCCCACTTAAGTTTAAAATAATATTTTGAATGTCTGTCACACTTAAGTTTAAAATAGTATTTGAATGTCTGTCACACTTAAGTTTAAAATAATATTTTGTTTGTCTGTCACACTTAAGTTTAAAATAGTATTTTGTTTGTCTGTCACATTTAAGTTTAAAATAGTATTTTGAATGTCTGTCACACTTAAGTTTAAAATAGTATTTTGTTTGTCTGTCACACTAAAGTTTAAAATAGTATTTTGTTTGTCTGTCACACTTAAGTTTAAAATAGTATTTTGAATGTCTGTCACACTTAAGTTTAAAATAGTATTTTGTTTGTCTGTCACACTTAAGTTTAAAATAGTATTTTGTTTGTCTGTCACACTAAAGTTTAAGATAGTATTTTGTTTGTCTGTTACACTAAAGTTTAAAATAGTATTTTGTTTGTCTGTCACACTTAAGTTTAAAATAGTATTTTGTTTGTCTGTCCCACTTAAGTTTAAAATAATATTTTGAATGTCTGTCACACTTAAGTTTAAAATAGTATTTGAATGTCTGTCACACTTAAGTTTAAAATAGTATTTTGTTTGTCTGTCACACTTAAGTTTAAAATAGTATTTTGTTTGTCTGTCACATTTAAGTTTAAAATAGTATTTTGAATGTCTGTCACACTTAAGTTTAAAATAGTATTTTGTTTGTCTGTCACACTAAAGTTTGAAATAGTATTTTGTTTGTCTGTCACACTTAAGTTTAAAATAGTATTTTGAATGTCTGTCACACTTAAGTTTAAAATAGTATTTTGTTTGTCTGTCACACTTAAGTTTAAAATAGTATTTTGTTTGTCTGTCACACTTAAGTTGAAAATAGTATTTTATTTGTCTGTCACACTTAAGTTTAAAATAGTATTTTGAATGTCTGTCACACTTAAGTTTAAAATAGTATTTTGTTTGTCTGTCACACTTAAGTTGAAAATAGTATTTTATTTGTCTGTCACACTTAAGTTTAAAATAGTATTTTGAATGTCTGTCACACTTAAGTTTAAAATAGTATTTTGTTTGTCTATCACATTTAAGTTTAAAATAGTATTTTGTTTGTCTGTCACACTAAAGTTTAAAACAGTATTTTGTTAGTCTGTCACACTTAAGTTTAAAATAGTAAGTTTAAAATAGTATTTTGTTTGTCTATCACATTAAAGTTTAAGATAGTATTTTGTTTGTCTGTCACACTAAAGTTTAAAACAGTATTTTGTTAGTCTGTCACACTTAAGTTTAAAATAGTATTTTGTAGGTTTGTCATGCTTAAGCTTGAAATAGAAACTTTAGATGTCTCCAATCATCGTTATAAGAAGCTATGTTCATCTGTCCGTTGGTCTGTCACGCTTTATTCTGTAATAGTTTTTTTCATTTTTTAATGCACAAATTGAATGGACGTAACTTAAGAATGGGTTCATTTTTTTTTTCACGTTCAACAAATCAATTCAATAAACAAAAGTTTCATTCAAATCTTTTTTTCCCTAATGCTTCATTGCGTCACACAACGCCTGAAGGTGAATACCGATCACAATCAATCACTGTCATTTAACTAGGCTAGATTATTGGATATCCGGATCGTCATCAGTTATTTGCCCCTATTAAAAAGAAGGTAGGTCCACAGATAAAACTAGCAGGTGTACCCGGCGTTGCCCGGTATTAAATGTAACATTAAATTCCTTTTAAAAAAATGAAGTAAAAAAAAAGAAAACCCTGAAAGAAACTGAGATATGTGTATGCTAGTATTATGTTTTTTTTTGGTACTCCTGCAGTATTTTACCCACCGATTTCACGATCTTAGCCGAGCGTTGACGAACGCTTTCAGCGTTAACGCCGACGAAAGCCGAGAATTCGGAGCTACGGTGCAAGAACGCTAAAAGTATGTGAATAGCAACAACATTACAAGGAAAAGATATTACACACACACAACAAAATGGATAAAATTAATACAAAAAATTTGGATAAAATAAATCACAAACACTTACCGTAAGTTTTTTTAAAGTAAAATAAATTTATTTTGTTGAATATTTTTTTTTTTTGGTTCATTTTGTTTTCCGATAGCTTTTTTTTTGGGGGGGGGGGGGGTAAGCAACAGTAATAAACACTTCAATGCTTTTTTTTTTTGTTTGTTTTTAACAAAACGTTATTAAACAGTAACAACAATGTTTTTTTGTTTTTTTTCAGTAATGTTTGTAGGGGGGGGCAACAATTACTGTTTATCTTTAGTTCCGACTGGAAGATTTTCTACTGACTGTAGAGAGGCAAAGTAGGGAGCAAAGGGTTTTCAGAGGATGTGGAAAGAAGCTCCTTCCCAAACCGGGTAGCCTTCCGCGATTTGATTTATTATGGAGACAAAAGGGTTGTGTCCAAATTTTTGTCTCCACATAAATTCGCATATGTTTCCAACAGCTTCCTTTTTTTTTTATCGCTAAATTAAATAGCTGAAATGAAAGGCTGTGTATTTTTACTTTGAACAATAAAATAACTGAAATGAAACGCTATGTGTGTAATTCCAATGAAAATTATTTGTCTGCTGCGCATTCGTTTGAAGTGCCCTGATTGGCTGATAGAGTATCGTACCGCTCGCCATGTTCCGGCGTTTTCCGACGGATGTCGATCAACGCTCGGCTAAGATCGTGAAATCGGTGGGTAAAATACTGCAGGAGTACCTTTTTTTTTCTAAACAGTTCACTTCTTTTAAGTATAAAAAAAAAAAAAAAATACTCGAGCTGAGATCGAAACCAAAATCCAAAGGCACTGAGTCAAATACAATAACCATTAGACCAGATCTACACGATTTAGCAGGCTGCCCGCCATTGCTCGGTCGTAAAATATGCATAAATATTATTATTTTTTAATACAGAAACTGAGACATGTACATGCGTGGACTATGTTATTGCAAAAAATTTACTTCTTGTAAGTAAGAAATAAAAATATTTGGGCTGAGATCGAAACCAAAACCTGAAGACAGTGAGTCAAGTACGATAACCATTAGGCTGGCTTGACACGATTTAAAAAGTGTTTTTAATGTACTTATTTTTAACATAATGGATCTGTCATGTGAATTGTAACCCAACCAGCTAGGATGGGCGAAAATTGCCCCTGAGGGGAGCTAATGAGAGCTGAATTAGAGCCTTTTATTTAGGTGGCAGATTCCGGGGGATTGCCAGGCAACCCTGCTGGTCAGATAGGGAAACGGCTTGGTCGCCGATGTGAAATACATTTTCTTTGTAAAGAAATAAACAAATTTGAGAACATTATTGCTGTAAAAGTGATTATTTTGAAGTATCTAGCTATGCTTAATGTAAAGGAGTGACCTTACAGGTCAAGACCGAAAATCAACTGGTCTGTGAGAATTGTCGATGGGAAACTTTTTTTTTTATTTTATTTTTTTTTTTTTTATTTTTACATGGTAGTCACTACTTATCAAGGCCTGGAAGCCACTCGGGGATAAGGGTTACTGCATGTACAGTAATCTATGGAATAATATCATAGTAATCGTTAGTAATGGAGATTTGATAAAGTGTCTTACTGAAGGGGGGGGGCGGTTCATCAGGAATTTGTTTATGTTGGACTTGAAGACATCCAAGTTGTAGTCAGGTGAGAAACAGGCAACCAGAACAGAGTTCCACAGGTGTGCACTTCTAAGAAAGAAGCTTTCTTCATGGAATCGACGTTTTGATTTAGGCACAGATAAAGACTGGGGGAAATTATTGACAGTGGTTTCAGCTAGATGGGTGTTTTTCGTGAAAGATTGGCGAGGAGGGACCAGAGATTGAAGCAGCCATTTTTTTTTTCAAATGAAAACCGATTAAAATGTTTTCTACACGTCTAAATATCCTATATGCCAAATTTCAAGTTTATAGATAGAAAATCCGTTGAATATATAGGTTAAAAAGTGTCTTCACACACACACACACACACGCATATTCTCATTTTTATAGATATACTAGCAGGCCGTCCAGCGTTACTCGGTCATAAAATATGCATATTATATTTTAATTAATACAGAAACTCAGACATCTGCATGCGAATATTATGTTTTTTCTAAACCGTTCACTTCTTGTTAGTAAAAAAAAAAAAAACTGAGACATGGGCATGCTAATATTATGTTTTTCTTCTTGTAAGTAAAAAAAAAAGAAACTGAGACATGGGCATGCTAATATTATGTTTTTCTTCTTGTAAGTAAAAAAAAAAGAAACTGAGACATGGGCATGCTAATATTATGTTTTTTTTCTTGTAAGTAAAAAAAAAAAATACTCGAGCTGATATCGAAACCAAAACCTAATGACAGTGATTCAAGTACGATAACCCTTAGAACAGCTTGCCACAACCTTTAAAAAGTGTTTTCAAACCTACATATTCTTAACATAAGGAAGCCGTCATATGAACAATCTGCACATGCATAGTCGTGAAACAGTTGGCAGACAGATAAAAGTCCAATGACTCCCAGATGCCAATTTTTCAATTTTTACCCCTTAGCAGCCCTTTTTCTGAATGAAAATTGATTTAAAATTTTCCACATATCTGAATACCTTATATACCAAATTTCAAGTCTGTAGATCAAAAATTCGTTGAGTATATAGGTTGAGAAGTGTCTTCACTCATTTTCACTTTCATAAATATACTAGCAGGCCGCCTGGCATTGCCCGGCGTTGCCCGGCCATAAAATATACATAAATATTATATTTTAATTAATACAGAAACTCAGACATCTGCATGCGAATATTATGTTTTTTTCTAAACCGTTCACTTCTTGTAAGTAAAAAAGAAAAAAATACTCGAGCCGAGATCGAAACCAAAACTTAAAAACAGTGAGTCAAGTACGATAACCATTAGCCCAGCATGATACGTTCTTTAAAAGGTGTTTTCAAACTACTTTTGTAAGTAATCCGTTATGTCAACTATCCATGCATGTGCATTCGTGAAACAGTTTGCAATCATAAAATCCGATGACTCCCCCATGCACCAATTTTTCAATTTTTAAACCACTTAAACAGCTCATTTTTCCAAATGAAAACCAATTAAAATTTTTCCACAGGTCTGAATATGCTATTTCAAGTCTGTAGATCAAAAATTCATTGAGTATATAGGTTGAGAAGTGTCTTCACACACACACACACACACACACACACACACACACACACACACACACACATATATATACATACATACACACACAAACACATGTTCACATTAATAACTTTTTAATGGTACAAAAACTGTATAAAGCTTTGAAAATAATATAAGAACAAACCCCAGAGCCCTCCTTCACCAACAAACTCATCAGGAGTTAATCGTTGGTTTTAAAAGATACAAAACATGAATCAAATTAACAAATAAGAGCAAATACTTAGATATACGAGTAAAAAAAAAAAGAGGGAAAAGGGGGAAGAAAAGGTGAATGAGAATTCGTATGAAATATATATATATAATAATCTCTATATCTATAAAAGTGAAAGTGTGTGTGTGTGTGTGCATTTCCCTAAGCAATAACTCTGTCAATTTTCACTCTACAGACTCGAAATTTGATATACAGAATATTGAGATTTGGGAAAATCTTTGTAATCCATTTTCGGCCAGAAATTTGGCTGTTAAGGGGTCAAAATTCAACGATTTGACCTTTGAGAACTCAACCAAACTCCTCCGACAATTTTGGGTCTAAACACTTGAAATTTTAGATGTAGGTTCCTTGGACATGGATCTAAGTTAATAACTTGATTTGAGTCCAAAACAATAAATGTTAAGGGATCATGATAGGGGTCGAAGTTAAAAAAATTGACCACTTTTCTTTTTTTTTTTTTGCTCAACATACATCTCCAAACACCCGGGCAACGCCGGGCTGAAATGCTAGTATAAAATAAAATATATGTATAATTAAGATGGAGGGAATATGAGAACAATTAAGATATATCTCCGAGCAGGTCCAATGAACTCCTTTTGTCGGCAAAGTGATGGTTTGCGTAAAAGAATTGAGACTGGCTCCAAAATCCTCAAATGATTTTGACAGTTAGCCTGGTGCAGAATTCTAAAACAATCCATTTTATTACAAGCTGGATTTTCAATTAAATGTTAGCCAATGGCAGATTCCAAAGCAGAAGAAGGGCATAAACGACGTGCCTTGCCTAGTCTAATTTCTGCCGGTATATGTTAGTTGATGCGTGCCTGCAAGTTCAAGGAGGTTCAACTGACATAGCCAGCAGCGCACTGGCAATTAAATTCATAAATAACATTATTTTGCATGATATGGCGTAAACCATCCTTCAATTCTAACGATTAACTCCTGATGAGTTTGTTGGTGAAAGGGGCCCCTAGGGTTTGTTCTTATATTATTTCCAAAGAGTTTAATAGATTGCACATAATGAAAACTATTGCTGGCTTAGGGGAGATAAATGTCTTTTTTCTTACATTTCACATTTACGCATGAATTCTCATGAATAACAAAAAAAGAGCATAACCTTATGAACAAACCAAGACTGGCAATTTCATCAAGTTCTCTCGGGAGATGTGAGGGCAAGAGTATATTCTTGGCTTCATCGCTGTAGCTGCAAAGGAAATTGCATACACAAAATAACAAGTTGGAGGCTTCTTTTAATTAATGCTTGATTTTATTCTTTCTGAGTCTTGGCAGTTCCCATTCTTTCTTATTGGCTGTTCTTAACTCTTTTTGTGTTTCTTTCTCTGACGCGTCTTTGCAGCAATCTTGATGCATCTGCTCCATCCAAAATCGGAAACCAGACTGACTTGCATGTGAGAGAAGAGATATCTTTCTCTCTTTCTTTCATACTCTCTCCCTCTCTCTCTCTTTCTTCATTTCCACGTTCTTTATCACACATACCCGATTGACCTATTCCAGGTGCTATCGTCGACCCCAGCTACCGGGTTTGATATACATCAGCAACTTAACCCTTGAACTCTTCTTGCACCAACCTTCAGAGCAAAATCACGATTTTCAACATGCTGGCATAACCCGGGATACATCACATAACACATATATTATTTCTGTGAGGAGTGTTCCATTTGAGGACCTGATAGGGCCAAAAATTTGTTTTATACCAGCATGGAAATTTCTAAGGTCGTGGACTTCTGCAAAATCCGCCAATTCCAAAGTTTTAATCTGCTACCATTTGTTTTTGAGGTCCACTAGACACTATTTTTTTTTTTTTTTTCAATTTCTGAAGAAGTTGTTCTTATGCAATCGGGGTTGATGAGATCTGGTGCAGGTAGTTCCACTCTTCAAAGAGAAATGATGCATAGGAGCCATGCTACCGTAGACCCTCCTGCCCAGGCGTAGTGAATGCCATGGGGTCACTGCTTGGGTTCCTAGGCAGGAGACTATTTGCACATGGCCTCTCTCTCCTACATTACGGTGTCCATAGCAACACCTTCACATGGTGCCCTCATTGTCAATGAGCTTTCTATATCATGGCGTGACCGAGTACCCAGTGGTATAACTGAGTAATGACAAGGACAGTCCGTAAAACCTACAATCCGAGGACCTCACAGTCACCGTCCCAGCTCGTTAGGCCATGGCAGCTGAACCCTGGGTGTAAAAGATGGGGCCAATATTGCGCTCACTGTACTCCACCTAAAAACTCCATTGTGCAGGCTGAAGGATACGTCCACGGCTTCGACCTACGAATTTTCATGAGCATGTCTGCAGAAAATGTGGAAAAGTCCCTCACAAGTTCTTCATTCGTAAAGCCAAGCTGTGATGTTCGTATGCGGACTTCAAGGGCCTTGTTCATGTGCATGCCGAGCATTCTTTCTTTTATTGCATTCCTGTGCTTATCTTACAAATAATTTCATATGCTTCGATGTAAACAACTGCAAATTTGCTTAACTCACAGCAAAAATCTCTAAAACATCAACAAGTGGGGAAGGGGATGTCGTCTTTTTAGGGATACGAACATGCAACAAATTAAAAGAAAAAAAAACAAAACTCAGAGTTAAAATAAAGAAATATTTATTTTAACATAAAACAATACAAATAATATTCACAAGTTTTTTTTTTTTTTTTTTACAAAAGAGTCACCACTTATAATGGCCCAGAGGCTACTTGAGGATAAGAATTACTGAGTGTACGGTAGTCAATGGAGCAATATCGTAGTTATTGTTAGTAGTGGAAATTTGGTAAATTAGATTACTTAAGGGGACGGCTCATCAAGAATTTGTTTACATTGGACTTGAAGACAACCAAATTGTAGTCAGTTGGAAAACAGGAAAACGGAAGACAATTCCGTAGACGTGCAGTTCTAAGAAAGAAGCTTTGTTCATGGAATCTACGTTTAGGTTTAGGCACAGATAAAAAGTCGGGGAAATTATTGATAGTGGTTTCAGCTAGATGAGTGTTTTTCATTAAAGTTTGTTAAAGGGGGGAACCATAGATTGGAGCTCAGATGAGCACACTTTCTTAGTACTACTGCTACTAGTTTTGAAAGCAATTATAATGTCTATATCATTGATGGTACAAAGGAGATAAAAATTTGGACTTGATGATGAATGCCCTGGAAAAGTCACTTCTGATTAATGTTTAGTTTTTAAATACTCAAACGAAGAAATGATTTGCGGCGATTTTAAATTGTACGTCTTCTTTTATTGTAAATTGAATTCATTAAGAAAAAATTAAAATAAAATGGCGAGGTACACCAGGGCTTGAACAAGGGATCATTCGATCTGTAGTCGAATGCTCTACCACTGAGCTATATCGCCAGATGACAATAAATTGTTTTTTTTTTGTAGAAGAAATGATTTGCTGAGATTTTATTATTTCCTTTGACCTACATAATGTAAAACATTCCATTGTAAAAACTCTTTTTTATCTATAAAAAAGAAAGACTATTTTTAAGATTGGACTTTTTCGATTTTTTAAACTTATCGAATGAATTTCTGTACAAATCATATCTAAGAACACTGCCAGACTTATAAATTACCTTTCTGTGAAATTTGCAAAAGATAAGCCCAGCCGTTTTGGAACCTATGAACAAGACCCCCCCCCCCCTCCCACACACACACACTCAAACACACAATCACACACACAAACACACAAACGAACACACATACAAACACATAAACAAACACACACAGATACACAAACACACACATACAAACACACACACAAACACATAAACAAACACACACACACAAACGCACACATACAAACACACAAACCAGCCCACATACACATACAAACACATAAACAAACACACACGAACACACAAACACACACACAAACACACAAACAAACACACACACAAACACATAAATACACACACACACAAATAGATAAACACACACACAAAAACAGATAAACAAACACACACACACACACAGAAACAGATAAACACACACACACAAACATACAAACAAACACACACACACACACACACACACACACACACACAAAGTGACTTTTATATAATAAATTTGAAAAATAGAATATAATGTTTCTTTGTTTTTTTTTTTTGTTTTTTTTTTTTACACAGAGATCACCACTTATCAAGGCCCGGAAGCCACTCAGGGATAAGGGATATGATATTGCAAGTACATTACGTTAGTGAGGAGATTTGATGAAGTGTTTACTTAAGGGGGCGGTTCATTAGGAATTTGTTAACATTAGACTTGAAGACATCCAAGTTGTAGTCCGGAGGGAAGCAGGCAGACGGAACAGAGTTCCACAGGCGTGCAGTTCTAAGAAAGAAGCTTTGTTCATGAAATCCGTGTTTTGATTTAGGCACAGATATAGAGTGGGGGAAATTTTTCACAGTGGATTCAGCTAGACGGGTGTTTTTCGTGAAAGATTGGCGAGGGGGGACCAGGGATTGGAGTTCAGACGAGCACCTGCCATGAAAATAACGATAAAACAAGGATAGGCTCGCAACGTCTCTTCTGTGGGAGAGGGGTTGCAGGGTAGAGAAAAGGGCATCCCCCACTAAACCACGAAGTCTATTTTGTACTCTGTCAAGGCATGATAGGCTGTTTTTGCAGCTCCTGCCCAGATATGGCAACAGTATTCCATCCTTGGCCGTACTTGGCTTTTATATAGATAGAGAATTGCATCAGTAGTGAGATATCTTCTGGAGCGGTAGAAGGATCCCACCATCTTTCCAGCGACCTTGGCAACAGACTTGATGTACGTGTTCCATTTCAGATCAGGAGTAAAGGTCAAACCCAGAAGCTTGTCAAAACACGGGGCCTCACCCAGACAAGAGCCATCCATCACAATTGATGCCAGCTGGGGATCAGAGCGTTGATGATGTAAGGATAGGAGTTTGGTTTTGGATGCATTAAAGGTAACTAGCCACATATTCCCCCACTGAACCACGCACTCGAGATCAGAGGAGAGAGAATCAGAGAGAACTTTGTCATTTACAGCCTTTGATGTGTTGCCATAGATGGTCGTGTCATCAATCAGCATAGATGTCAACGAATGATTTAAGTATGTGTTTAGGGAGGTCATTGATGTAGATCAGGAAGAGAGTTGGGCCCAGGATTGCAGGCCTCCGATTTTTGACCATCTACCACTACTCTTATGAGCCTATCGGAGAGAAATGATTTAATGATTGAGAAAACATTTCCAGTTATACCGTAGCTGGAAATCTTGTGAAGTAGACCCTTACGCCATACTTTGTCGAAGGCCTTTGATATGTCAAGAGCAATTGCCCTAGAAAGGAAGCCTTTGTCAAGAGATTCACTAATCCTGTGGGATATAACCGTCAGCACATCTGCGGTAGATCTTGCAGAGCGGAAACCATATTGTGTGTCACTAAGAAGGTTATTCCTGCTGAGGTGGTTGACTATTTCTCTATTTAATATGGATTCCAGCAACTTACTCATAACACAGAGAAGACTTATTGGTCTGTACTGAGAGGGAGATGACTTATCACCTGAATTCTTAAATACAGGGCAAACTGATGAGGTCTTCCAGGGGGTCGGAAAGCACTTCTCCTTAAGGCAGCGCTTAAATAGTTTCGTAAGTATGGGAGCAAGTTCTGGTTGAAGCTTTTTTAACACTATAATTGGGATGCCATCAGGGCCAGTTGCTTTACTGGAATCTAGGTTTTTTATTAGCTTGGCGACCTCATGCACGGATATTTGTATGTTACCTAGCTTGTTCTGTGTTATAGGAGGAAATATGGGGAGTTGATGGCCTTCGTCGCATAGGGTAGAATTAGCTGCAAAGTTCTTTGCAAATAGTTTGGCCTTGTCTGACGCTGACGAGATGACCTCTGGTCCATTGATAATGGTTGGGATAGAACGCACACTTCTGTTCAGAATCCTATTTGTTATTTGCCAAAACTGGTGGGAACCAAGCCGCTGATCAGCTACCTTGGATTTAACAGACTGGGCATATAGCTCTCTTGCATTTTTTATTACTCTTTTACATTGGTTGCTGGCAGTCCTGCAAGCAGCTTTTGTCTCAGTGCATCTATTACGTTGGTAGCTATGGAAAAAGTGATTTCTGTGCGCGATAGCAGCAGCACATTCTGGGGAGAACCATGGCTGGCTGTTAGGTTTTTGTTGGATGGTTTTTAGATGGTATGAATTGGTCTAGGCCTACAATTAACCATTCGGTCAGATCTGATACTATAGAGGACACTTCCTTTTTAAACATGGAGTGCAGAGGTAAATCAGATATGAATGTACGGAAGCTATCCCAGTCAGCCATAGAGTATCGGTATACAGTACGGTGGAGGGGTATGTCTGGGGGCTTCTTACATTTCGTTTTTATCTTAACTGATACGACAGAGTGGTCGGAGGATCTTAGAGGAGAATGAACGGTACATGAACATAGCTCAGGGGACGTTGAGAGAAAAAGGTCTAAGAGGCTTGCATATTGATTGGGTGTATCGGGCACACGGGTGGGTTCGCGAACAATCTGAGTGAGGTCATAAGCAATGGCAAAATACTGACAAAACCTCCCCTCATCATCTGTCTTATTTGAATGGGTCAGCCATTCCACGTTATGGACGTTGAAGTCACCACAGATGTGGATGTTAGCCGAGGGATGTGAAGACAGTATGTGGTCTATTTTCTCAGATATGCTCTTAAAGATAGTAACTCCGCTGTTGTGGGGCCTATAGAGGGCAAATATAAATGCAGTGGTGTTAGCAAGTGCAACCCTGAAACACATATAGGGTAAATTAGGATCTTCTCTAGAGATATCCCTGCCACATGGGAAGCCATCCTTAATGTAGGCACATATTCCATGCCCATGGCGATCTTGGGAGTCAGATTTAGCTGTTAAATTGGAGTATTGTTATATTTAGTTTTAATTTTTTTAAAAACAGAATACAATGCTTTTTGTTTTAAATATTAAAAAAAGAATACACTGTTATTTGTATTTTATTTTTAGTTTTTGAAAAACAGAATACAATATTTTATGTTTTATTTTTTTTTTGAAAAATAGAATACAATGTTTTTTTGTTATATTTATTTTTAGTTTTTTTAAAAACAGAATACAATGTTTTTTGTTTTAAATATTTAAAAACAAAATGCAATGTTATTTGTATTTTATTTTTATTTTTTTTTAAAAACAGAATACAATATTTTATGTTTCATTTATTTATTTATTTTTTTTTGAAAAATAGAATACAATGTTTCTTTGTTTTAAGTTTTTGAAAAATAACACCAAAAAAAGTAAAAAAAAATGATTTCATCATTTCACAACATTTTCAGGTTTTCAAATTTTCTTATTTTAAATTAAAAAAAAATGTTTTCTAGAGTGTGTGACTTTACATTGCTATAATCTTTTTTGTTTTATTTTTATTTTTTAATTTGAATACAATGTTTTTTGTTTAATTTATTTTTATTTATTTATTTTTTAATACAATGGTTGTTTTTTTATTTATTTTTATTTTTGTTTTGGTACTTGTACAGTTTAGTCAAGACATTAAAAAAATGAAAATATCGAAATATTTTATATTGTACGTATTCGTTTTGAACTGAAGATCTCTGAAAAAAGATTTCACTTAATTTGATCGAGTAGTTTTTAGTAAAACATGTTTTTATGAGAGCGTGTTAAAGTCAGCCATTTTGAAATTTGTTAAACACGCCACAGGGAGATAACTCCAGTTAAAGCGCCGACATTCCCTCCCCATCTTTATTACTAGCTTTTCTTTCTAAAAATCGAACCTTTTGCTCGATATCATAACAAATTGTTTTTTCGCTGTAAAACAAAAACTACTTGATGAAATTAAGTGAAATTTTTTTTTTCAGAGAACTTCATTCCATAACGAATACGTACAATATACCCTTTTTTCGATATTTTCATTTTCTAAGATCTTGATTAAACTGTACAAGTATCTTATTTTTTATTGAATAAAATATTTATTGATTTCTTTAGAAAAATAGATTAAAATGGTTTTTTTTTTCAACTTTTTATAATATTTAAATATTCTTGAAAGCAAAACACAAACTTTAACAAATATAATACATGCTGATATCATGGAAAATATTGCTGAAATAATTTTTATACGGCATAATCACATTGACACACCGGTTTCCACTGGATCACCGAAATTAAGCAACGTTGAACCTGTTCAGTACTAAATGGGTGACCATTTGGGACTTCCAGATTCTGTATGTGCTCTCTGCTTATCTCGGCATTGTTTCCAGTCGTCCTGGACTTTTCCTTGCCACTGGACTCAAGTAGTGCTGATTCAGAAGAGGTGTGGTTTCAGATTGCGCAACCCTTGCCTCACAATTACATGCACAGCTGCCCCTACAGGGGGTATCTTTGTCTTCCGAGACTGAATGGCGGCATCAAATTTTTTAAAACTCTGCGATGCCAGAGGAATTCCGGTCTTGGAAGCGGAACAATTTTACAATATTAAGCGATTTTCGGTACTCATGCACTTATTGATCCATGCTGAAATAATAACGTTATTATTTAAAAAGCCATTCTTAACATGGGGAGGGGAGGGTGTTTTGTACCTATTCTGTACTTTAACCTTACAATTGAATAAAAAAACATATCATAAAACTTTAATTAAACTTGGAAATACGATTTAAAAAATAGTGCGGATCAGTAAGTGCATTAGCACCCGATTTTCAACTGACACCGGTTTGGCCTCCCATTGTTCTGTTATGCCGAAATTAGGTACTTACGGAATGGACCATATGAAGGGTGCCAAAATCCTTGAGCGACAGTGTTTCTGTGGAATGAGCCGGAAATGTCCTCTCACTTATTAAATCCGTTCTCTCTGATAGGCAAATAAGAGTCGTTGTTGATGGGTAGAAATCTTCAACTCATAGCATTAACGCTGACGTCCCTCAAGGTTCCATTCTGGGCCCAATTCTCTTCTTTATCTTTATCAATGATCGCCTAAATCATAATCTCCAATCCCTGGTCCCCCCCTCGCCAATCTTTCACGATAAACATCCGTTTAACTGAAACCACTGTCATTAATTTTCCCCACTCTTTATCTGTGCCTAAATCCAAGTGTATATTCCATGAACAAAGCTTCTTTCTGAGAAGTGCACACCTGTGGAACTCTCTTCCATTTGGCTGTTTCCCACCTGACTACAACTTGGATGCCTTCAAGTCCAACATAAACAAATTCCTGATGAACCGCCCCCCCCTTAAGTAAGACACTTTATCAAATCTCCAATACTAACGATTACTACGATACTATCCCATTGATTACTGTACACGTAATAACCCTTATCCCCGAGTGGCTTCCGGGCCTTGATAAGTGGTGATTTCCATGTAAAAAAAAAAGTCACATTCTTAGATCATTCGTAGATGTTTATGCAGATGACACCACAATCTATGGCAGAACTTCAAAGACCAGCAATGACTAAGATCTTTCTGATTCTCTCTCTTCTGATCCTGAGAACGTAGTGCAATGGGGAAAGGGGTGGCTGGTTAATTATAATGCATCGAAAACCAAACTCCTCTCCTTTTATCATAATCGCTCTGACCTCCATCACGCCTCAGTTGAAATGAATGGTTCTCGTCTTTAAAAAGCTTCATGCCTTGACAAGCTCCTGGGACTGACCTTAACTTCTGATTTGAAATGGAACATATACATTAAATCTGTTGCCAAGATTGCTGGAAAAATTGTTGGATCATTCTACCGCTCCAGTAGGTATCTCACTACTGATGCAATCCTCTATCTGTATAAGGGCCAGGTACAGGTACATCCTAAAATGAAATACTGTTGCCACATCTGGGCAGGAGCTGCTCGCCATTCCCTTCATAGAGTTCAAAATTGGCTTCGAAACCTAGTATGTGAGACCCTTGTCTCTTCCCTGCACCCCACTTCCCACAGAGGAGATGTTGTGAGCCCGTTTCTGCTCTATCGTTATTTTCATGGCAAGTGCTCGACTGAACTTCAATTTATGGTCTTCCCTTGCCAAATTTTCACAAAAACACTCGACTAACTACAACCATTATATATGATTTACCCCACTTTCTATCTGTACCTAAATCTAAATGCAGATTCCATGAACAAAGCTTCTTTCTCAGAACTACTCGCCTGTGGAACACTGTTCTACTGGCCTGCTTACCGGTTGAATACAACAGGGTAATCTTCAAATACAATGTAAACAAATTTTGGTACTTGTACAGTTTAATCAAGACATTAAAAAATGAAAATATCGAAAAAAGGTTATATTGTACGTAATCGTTATGGAATGAAGTTCTCCGAAAAAAATTTCACTTAATTTCATCAAGTGGTTTTTATTTTACAGCGAAAAAATGATTTGTTATGATACCGAGCAAAAGGTTCGATTTTTAGGAAGAAAAGCTAGTAATAAAGATGGGGAGGGAGTGTCGGCGCTTTAACTGGAGTTATCTCCCCGTGGCGTGTTCAACAAATTTCATAATGGCTGACTTCAACGCGCTCTCATAAAAACGTGCTTTTCTGCTGTAAAATAAAAACTACTTGATCAAATTAAATGAAATTTTGTTTCAGAGATCTTCAGTCCAAAACGGATACGTACAATATAACTTTTTTCGATATTTTCATTTTTTGATGTCTTCATTAAACTGTATAATACCCAAATTTTTGTTGAGCCGTCCCCATAAATAATCAAATTTTACCCAATTTACACTATTAACGATTACTATACTACCACCTCACATTTATTTAACCCTTATCCTCTTTATCCTCGAGTGGCCTTCGAGCCTGGATAAGTGGTAACTCCCAAATAGTAATAAAGAAAAAAGAACGTGGCGCACTGGCGCACCTAGGTTGTCATCCCGCGTCGTTAACCACTCAGCCACCGTCGAATCCTGACTGCTGCTGCTGGTTCTGCAATGCGAGTTTATTTTCGGCGAGAGTTATCTGCCCTTTGTCTTTCCGTTTCTTCTCATTCAGCCGTCGATCGGCGGTGAGTACGCTTCATGGCGGAGCCTACGCAATTGGAACCCGGGGATACCAATGGCAATTCCTTGTCTCTGGCCAGGATTTTAAAGCTTTTCACTAATCCTGTGAGCGAGGAACAAGCGTGGGCGATATGCCACCAATGTGCAAAGTATTTTCTCAACGGGGATTCCTACCATAACGACTATCGGATATTGGCCAAACACAGAATCCAAGCGCTTCATATCGCAAAGGATGGAGAAGTGCTAATTGTTGCTTCTCCGGATGGACTAAACAATTCGACGGTGGATCCAAAATTACCTGACACAGGTAATTTAAAATTATTATTTAATTAATTATTCATAACATTTTGTTTACCTTGATTAAAAAAAAAAAGAAAACCGCGTGTATTTTTTTTGTATATTAATTATTTTAATTTATGTCATTTTAAGAAAGAAAAAATTGAATCTTTTAAAAATCCCACCAAAATTCATTCAGCATCACCGAATTTAAAATAGATTTTTATTTGAAAAAAAATTAATTTTTTGTTTTTTAGCGCGCTTAACGGTAAAAAAATATCATGTGACCCTCCAAAAACTTAGTTTGTAAAATTTTGTTTGCCCCCCCCCCTGCTACCAACAACAACAAAAAATAATTAAATAAAATATATATATATATATATATATATATATATATATATATATATATATATTTTTTTTTTTTTTTGCGTGTGATTACATCAGAAATTTGCCTGGAAAACAAACCAAAAAATAAAAAAAATATTTTCAGAGTGAAGATAGATTCCTTTTACTTTAAATATGACGTAAAAATGATCACTCAATATTAATCAACCGGAATAAGGCAGAACGAGTAACCATTTTTTTTTATTAAAAAATTTAAAAAAAAATGGTAAATTTTTACGATGTGCGCCAGCGTATTATAGACACCCCACACTCCCCATGTTAAGAACGGTTTTCGGAATACCTCTCCAACCTCGAAAGCCGTTCTTAATATGGGGGAGATTGGGGTGGGGTATTCCAAAAGCCGTTCTTAACATAGGGGTGGTTTGGGGTGTTTATACGACGCTGGGGCAGGTTGGGTAAAAATGCCACAAAAAATTTGGTTCTTATGCATATTAATTACTCTATTTAAAAAATAAAATAGTGTCTTTAATTTAAATTTTACTATATTTTTGTTATTAAGTTGTAAGGTGAAAAGACAGGTTAATTACTAAACACCCTCTCCATGTTAAGAATGGCTTTCAAAATAACGTTATTTTTTCAGCGCGGGAACATGGGTGCTAGTGCAGTAGTGCGAGTGCGCTATTTTTTTAATCGTATTTCCAAGTTTAAAGTTTCATGATATGTTTTTTTTTATTCAATTGTAAGGTTGAAGTATAAAAATAGGTACAAAACACCCTCCCCTCCCCATGTTAAGAATGGCTTTTTTTTTAAAAATAATAACGTTATTATTTACGTCCGATCACTCTCTGCACTAGTACCAACTTATGTGCACTGCAATGGCTGTCCAACCTGCAAAGGGTGTTTATTCCGAAAGCCGTTCTTAACACGGAGGTTGAAAATAAGAAAATATCTTTCGGAATAAACACTTCCAACCTCCCCATGTTAAAAACGGCTTTCGGAATAAACACTCTTTTCAGATTGGACAACCAGTGCACATTGACCGAATCCGTTCTGTTCTTGTGGTCAAGAAACGGATCATTTCGTGTTAAATTTAAAAATAGTGAACCCCTACGCTAAAATCTAATTTGATTTTTATTTCCAGTGTTTACCGGTAAAACTGATGTGACCCACTTGTATAGTAGTGAACGGATTCCAATATTCTTCCCGATTCCGATTCTTTATAAATCTCTAAATGTTTAACAATAGTCGTTATTTTTTCACCAACAACCGTAACAAACACGTTAAACAATGCGGATAATTGCTCGAACATGAAAATACATTGGAGGGGGGGGGGATACCTAAATTTTGGTTTTAGTATTGATTTAAAATAAATATCATTATTACCACGAGCATTAGAATATTTTTCTTTTAAACAAAATCAAACAAAAATATATTAAAAAAAAATTTAAAAAAACCGGCGAACCTGAAGAATATTTCACTTCCCTCTTATTTTATTTTAGTCTTTTTTCAATTTTTTTTTTTTTTTCAGCGGATTATTATCGAATAGACACTAGTCTACCAGATTATAAAAAGAAAAAAAAAAAATGGAAAAAAAAAAAAATCAATATTTAAATATTTGTAGGGGGTGCTCAGTTTCTAATGCAACGTTCTAGTAAATCGATCACCCATTTTCGAACCATTCTCTTTTTAAGCCAAATTTTGCGAATTTAGCCTTTTTTTTAATTTCATTTTTTAAAATAACCTTTTATAATGACTAAACTGTTAAAAAAAAATAAAATAAAAAATAAAAGGCTAAATTCGCGAAATTTAGCCTAAAACCGCTGAATGGTTCTAAAATGAGTGATCGATTTCCGTTGAATTAGAAACTGAGCACTTCTACAAATATAATCTGATGGACTACTATCGATTCAATAATAATCCGCTTAAAAAAAAATAAAATGAAAATTAAAAAAATAGATAGGGAGGCTCCCGGAGGGGTCCGCCGAAAAAGGTGATTAAAATATGTTTTTTTGCATCGGGAAATAAACACACAATTTTCCAATACCGATTTCTCCAAAAGTTCCGATTTTTACTCATTCCTGATTTCGATTGTCTCAACAATACTTTATAGTACTTTTATATCGTCTCCAATCTGAGTTTTTTTTTTTTTTTTTTTATTTTTTTTTTTATGAAGTGGGGGTAAGGCAAAAAGCAATGAATCCCTGCTACTAACGTTAAGTCCAGGTGGCAATACCCCCCCCAAAACCCCCCCAAAACATACGTGATAAGTCACGTTACCATTAGAAAACGCTACTGAAGGCGATGAAATGGCGCAAAAAAGTCCGAGGGTCCAGGAGTTTATACCATGCAAACGGTAAATTTGCGACGGGTTTGATTATCATATTTGTCAGCGACCTCGAATACCTAAAAACAAATTAGAGTGGTTCTGTTGTAGCGTAAGGTAATATTTACAAAATAAATAAAAATAATAATAAATAAATAAAAAAGTAATTTTTTTTTTTAAAGAATTCGGCAAAATCATGAGAACACAATAGATTTTTTTCCTCTTTTCTTTATTTTTTAGTTTGAATAGGTTTTTTTTTTTCGCGTTATTTTATACGAGCGCGAACCCTGGTGAAGGATCATTTTTTTCTGTTATTTTTGACAAAGGATGTACAACTGTACATTCGTCTAATTTGTCAATGTAGCCTGGTTGTCCCACTGAAGACTTACCTGCAAAGGATGTTTATTCTGAAAGCCATTCTTAACATCGGGAGGTTGAAGCAACTCTTTGCAGGTAAGTCTTCAGTGGAATAACCAGGCCACATTGACCCGACTAATAAATATTTGAAAATATCAAGAATTTGAAGTGCATTTACTTTTTTTCTAAAATTTTTATCAAAGTAACTGAATTTTTTGTTTTTTGTTTTGGCAACGAAGAAGGGGTGGGAGTCTGTTTTGATACTAAGTTTCATCTGTTCGTGCCTTCGATCATCGAAGAAGTCCTTCTAGACTAAGGCAGTTCTTAGTTTTGTCTCAATCCAGTGTGTCCCCTTTGAGGTAGCTGGACTCTCTCATGTAATAAATAAATAAATAAATAAATAACTGCTCTCCTGAAGAGACTAGGGATTTGTATTATACATAGAGTTGAAAAAGTTGTCAAAAAAACAAATATATAACAAATAAATGTTATCAAAGGCAAGATAACTTACTTTTCTACCTAACTGGATAATTTTTAGTGTTTTTATTTAATCTAACATGTTTATTCAGCTCGAAAACATAGTGTTTACCGATGTATTTGAAAATTTAAAATGACGTCGGACTCTCTATTGAACACCGTAAGTTTGGGAAAATGAGTTAAAAAATAAAAAATATACAAAATACTGTTAAAACCCCACCGAATTTATGTCAGCCTATGTCACGGTAACATATATTGAGCGAGTTTCTAACCGTATTTTGTATATATATTTTTTTATTTTTAATTCATTTTCCCAAACTTACGTGTTCAGCAAATATAAGTAAATAAGGAATCATTGACTCCAGATTAAAGGATTGATACGCCGTAATTCAAACGATTCCAGAGTTTAAATAGAAAAAAAAAAAAAAAATGAACTCACGATCGGCGTTTCATTTTTATTTTCAAATTATTTGACCGCTAAAAAGCGAAAGGAAATTTGTTTCTTTTTCTTTTTAATACGACGAAAGAATATATTCCTGGTTTATTAAAATCTCTATTTTTAGTTCAGTGTTTTAAGGAAGGGTAAGTGATTTGAGAATTATTAGCAACTGTGCTCGGTGTTGCCCGGGAGTTCCTTTTATTATTTTTACTTTCACTTTTGTTTTACTTTCACTTTTGTTTTGCACCCCCTTACCCCCCCCCGTTCCTGTTTTTTCTCTTAATTTGTAAATAAATAAATAAAATATAAAAAAATATTTACATTTTTAAAAAAAATTATTCGATGAAGAAATGTGGACCCTCTTGAAGTTTTGATAAATTAAATTCAATATGTTAGGACTTTACTAATTATCTTTGAAATATACCCAGAAAACTAATATTTATCTCTCAAAGGGATTTTTTACAATTTATTTAACTTCAAGATTTAGCTGAATTTGACAGCTTCCGAATGTTGTCGTGAAAATATTTTTCATAACTTTTTTTTATTTTATTTTATTTTATTTTTTTATATGTACAAATATTTTTTCCCCCCTTTTGGAAATTAATTTTAGTCTTTAATTTTCCAAATACAACTAAAAATAGTCGGAAACCTACAAAAAATTACGATAAATCAGCTTTCAAAAATATTTCCCCCATCTTTATTCAGACATTATTGCCCGTACCCATTAATTACCATATCGAAAATAGTAATATATCCAAAAATGATGAAAAATCAAGTAGAACAACTTATTGTGTTTTTAGTAAAAAAAAAACAAAAAAAAATCTATGAGACAACAAATTTTGCAAACAGTAATCTAAAATATTCCTTTCGCAGTTATGTCCCCTGTGTGTAGCCTCTACTGTCTACTTTTATAACGTATAAGAAAAATGCGAGTTAACTCAATTTTCCATAAAATTACTTTTAACTAGAAATAAATTTTTACTCGATTTTTCGTAATTTTTGGATATATTACTATTTTCGGCATGACAATTAAGTCGGTAATATTATTTTTGCTTAAAACAACATTAAAAAAAAAATCGATCTGTCGACTGTCTCTTACTAAGCACCAAAAGTCCATACTATTTATTCTCGCAGTTTACGACTAATAAATGAATTATTATAAAAATGACAGATAAGTAAATAAGTGATAATGAATAAGGTGCTTATTTAGAATTACACATGATTAAAAAAAACAAAAAAAAAACAGAAAAAATCTTTGTACGTACTCGTCATGGAACAAAGATGTCATATTCCAAAAATCGCGCAAATTCAATTTTTTTTTGGGGGGGGGGGATATTTTTTTTTTTTTTTAGATTAGGTTCACCTCCACAATTTTCTTTTAAATGACACCTGAGTGAGGTTTTCGACTATGCTGAATACGAAAATCGCATTGAAATTTTGCAGAAATAATTAGTTATCGAGATATAAAAAGTTGTATTATGCATTGTATTCTTTGGTGGCCATCTTTTTTACGCGCGTGTAGTGTCAGTCATAGAGGAGTAGAGTTTTTTTTTATGTCGTGCGTGCGCACACGCTCGTCAAAACGATGACCGACGAAGAATACAATGCATGATATAACTTTTTATATCTCGATAACTAATTATTTCTGCAACGTTTCAATGAGATTTTCGTATTCAGCATAGTCAAAAACCTTCAAAAGTCGTAATGTAAAAGAAATTGTGGCGATGGATCTAATCTAAAAATTTATCCTAAAAAATATTTTTAAAAAATTTTCTTAGTTAAAAACAAATTCAATTCAAATTGAAAACTTGACCAATTTACGTGATTTTTCGAATATGACACTTTTGTTCCGGACATCATAAAGCTTTTTGGCGGATCTGAATGAGCACCCCCCCTTGATATTCTTAACTGGTATTCTGTAGTTGGTATATTTTTTTACAACCTAACCCAGTGTACCCCAACCTGAGGTAGGTACACATGGGGAGGTTGGGCCAACCTCTCCATATTAAGAACAGCTTTCGGAATAAACATCCCTAACCTCGAAAACTGTACTGCATACTAAAACATACGGTACTAGTGCAGTTTATCGCCGAAATTTTAGACACCATTTATTCGGACACCTGTCGTCAGTATCAGAGAGAGAACTCTGTATTTTAAACTATCACCGACCGAAGCAAGCATAAAATAAAATTAAAAAAAAATAAAACTAGATACTGTACTTCCGAAAAGAACTAATTACGACGTGCCTCATCCCCACCCGAACATCCCCATGTTAAGAACGGCTTTCGGGATCCCCCCCCCCCACTAACCTCGAAAGCCGTTCTTAAAATGGAGAGGTTAGGGGTGTTTATAAACTATAGGGGGAAGGGTGATTCTCGTTCGTTCGCCAGATATTTTTGTTTATTTTTTAAATAAATATAATTCTAAAAAAAAATTCCTATAATAATTAAAACAAATAAACGCACTTAAACTGAGAATTATGGAATTCGTGCTTGAAGGAAGACTTAACCGTTTTTTTTTTTTTTTTTTTTTCCCCATTTTTCTTCTTTTGTTCCATTTTCGATTACCAAGAAATGGTCGACTATTTCTTCCATCTTTAAGTTTAACCATTTATTGATGGCGTTTGTAGTTTCGAAGGAAGATGTTATTTGTCTTGGACATTTAACCATTGTTTTTTTTTTCACTCGCAGAAAAAAAAATGGGGCCATCATCGTATAAGAAATAAACGCATCACGTTTTAAGAAATGATGTTCATTTTTATTTTGTGTTGAAAAGCGAGACGAGAATTCTTTTTGATATTTTTTTTTTCTCTTGTGAAATTCGAGAAGAGGAAAGAATTTCACGCAGACAAATAATCGTCTTTTTACTGCGATGTTATTGTCCATACTTACTTGCCTTTCCACGAGGGAAGAGGTAGACACAAGGTTGTTTTTTAAGGTGGGGGAAATTCAGCTCCCCCAAAAGGGGCACTCTGGATAGGAACAACGATAAAAATTGCCTCAGTCGTGAAGGGGCTCTCTCTCCCTCCTCTACTGACCGAGGACAGAAAAAGTGAAGTGTAGTATCAGAACAGATACTACACTGTTATCTTAGCTCGATGTTATTGTTGGCAGACACCTGACACCATAAATAGCTTTCTCTACTCGGCGTTGCGTTGGAGTTCTTTTTATTTGCCCCCCCCCTTATTTATTTATTTTTTTTTTTTAAAGAAAATTTTGGTCATGTACTTTCCCGACCCGGTACTCCGTGGGCGTTGAGTTCCATGGCAACCAGCAGAAAAAATTAACGGGTAAATGTTTACTTTAACTACAACAGAACACCGACCAATAACATTTGTTTTTTGTAGGTTTTCGGGGTCGTTGACAACGAATCTGATATTCAAACCCGTCGCAAATGTACCGTTTGCATGGTATTAACCACTGAACTCTCGCACTATTTTGTGACAACTCACTCACTCACCGCCCTCGTTTATGCTGCGATATCACCCGTCTCCCCTCCCACACCTTACCCCCCCCCCAATGTAAACAGAATTTTTGTGAAAAATTAAACAGTTCTTCTGCTCGGTGTATGTAGGCGCGTTACTTACGGAAAAACGGTAAATTAAACTGCAGAAGCACCTCTTAAATGTTGTACAAGTTTTATAATTGACCCCCCCCCAAAAAAAAATAAATAAAAAAACGAAAAATAAAAATACTAAAAAAATAGTGAAAACTTAATTTTTTAGATCAATTAAAAAAAGCATTAAATTTTTCTGCTGGTCGTCATGGAACCCAACGCCCAAGGAGTACCCCCGACCCATATAATTAGAACGGCCATGTTGGATAAGTGCCAGTGCGACGGCTAATTGGTTCTCCTGTAGTTATTGTCTCCTTGATTTTACTTCCGCTTTTTTCGTTCACATGCCCCTATTCCGAATTCGTAGCTGTGGGCCGTAGGGATTGCCAAAATGTGAAAAAAAGAAAGGCTGATTCCGTGACGTCAGACTTGTGTTAACTATACGAACTATGGAAAAGCAGAAGCGACTTAATGATTTTTTAAACCTTTGTTTATCTTCAAACTGAAATTAATAATTAATCTTTGTTATAATTTTGTTGGGTTTTAAGATTTACATAGTTTAATGATTAATAATACTATAAACATTTGTATATTAAATATCAGTTTTGCGAGTGTTTATTTGGGTAACCACCGGCTTCCATACTTTTTTTCGGTAAAGAGAAACAAAATATGGAAGGGTATATAAAATGTCTAATATTTGTGCAATAATATTTTTAAATCAGTTTTAATTTGGTGATAAAATAGCTGGCAGGAGTCATGTTTATATTCAAAATTAATATTCAAAAAGAAATTTAAACACAATTAAAAATCTATATTGCAACTGAAACATTTTGAAATAATGGAATTTTAATCGTTTTAATATTAAAAAAAATAATTTTTAGAAAGTTTCTTTTTCTTGGCCATTCAACTGATTATAGCATATATTAATGCGAAAAAAAAAACGCTATTTAAATAAAAACCATAATTATATTAAATTTATAGCATTTTTTAATTGCAACTTCAAGGTAAGTTTTTGATCAATACGTATATTTAATTTTTAAAAAATAAACGTTTTACTTATTTGAACTGTTATGTTTCATAATGAATAGAAATTTCGATAGATTTAAATATATTTTGTTCAAATTTCGAAAAAAATAAATATTGGGTTGGGAGGGGGGTTCGCACTATATATATATATATATATATATAATATATATATATATATATAATATATATATATATTTCCCCTTGTATATTTTATGGAAACTGCATTTTATATGTAATTTCATTCTAAAATGGATAAGTATCGAAAGTTTCACGAAAAGCTGACCATTAGTTGATTTTTGCTAGATTTATTAAACACGGGTATGTTTTCACGTTCGGAATGTCTACTACATAGGAACGTTATTTTAAAGCGCCAATTATGTAAACAAGATTTTCGTCTTGCAATTTCATTATTTTTGTATGATGAAAAAATTTTAAAAAATTATTACTAGTTTATTTTGCTCTTCTTTTAAATGATACAAAAGTTATATTGATATAATATTAATTTATGATAGTTACATCGTTTTATATGTAGAGGAGGAGGGATGTAATTCTGTGTTGACTTCTGGAGATGTCTACAGTCCTAGCCTTCAAATATTGCCCAAATGGACGGCCATTTTGGATAACATGTTATTCTTTAACTAATGTTCACATATTGAAATTGTGTATTTCTCAATAGATTTTAACTCGAAAATATTCCTCTTATAATATTTATTTATTTTTATTTATTTATTTCTTTTTTTTTTTTTTGCTTGACGTGATCTGTAGGTTCAAACTCTGCACGTAAATTGCTTAATGTTTCTTTTCATTAACTGGAAAGAAATTATATATATATATATATATACGTTTTATTTTTTATTACCGTATCTTTCTGTTACATTATTGTTTCAGCTACCCGGCCGTTTTTTTTTACCGTCCGTAGCTTCCTCAAGTCTGAGGAAGCTACGGACGGCCAAAAAAAAAAAAAACGGCCGGGTAGCTGAAACAATGACTTAACAGAAAGATACGGTAATAAAAAATAAAACGCATATTTGCTCTACAACAGTATTGAGCACTTTCTTCAGTTTTTATTAATTACCATTTCCACTAAAAAACTATATATATATATATATATATATATATAACGAACCTTGTGTGTGTGTCTGTGAGTGTTCGTTCCCTATGGACTTGAAAATGGCTGAGCCGATTTTTATGAGATTTTACACAAAAGTACTTTATGTGCCTGGCAATGTTATTAGATAATTTTTGTATCAGAATGTCGTCGATAAATATCGATAATCAATAATTGAAATAATCCGATGAAAGAGACGGGTGATAAACATCTTTCACAGCCTAACATCACAAGTGCATATGAGAAGTTTTATTATCACACAAGCTGAAAGGTCCGACATATAAAATCAACAGTAGGTTCTTTGATATGGCAAGCACGCATTAAATCTTTCCTTTTAAAGCACAATTGAACCATGATACTTGACATTTTCATTTTAAACTTAAATTCAAGCCATTATCAGCGCGCAACCAGTCTGTAAAGCCAGGCATATAAAATTTATAGTTGTTCTTTGATATGTCAGGGGCGCCTTCAAAGTGAATGTTTCGGTTTCGGGCACAATTGAAGTATAATACTTGACTTTTGCGTTTTAAACTTTAATTCAAGCCATTATCAGCGCGCAACCAGTCTGTAAAGCCAGGCATATAAAATTTATAGTTGTCCTTTGATATGTCAGGGGCGCCTTCAAAGTGAATGTTTCGGTTTCAGGCACAATTGAAGTATAATACTTGACTTTTGCGTTTTAAACTTTAATTCAAGCCGTTATATATTTAAAATAATTTTATCATATCAATAGTAGGTACAATATATTGTAAAATAAATCACTGTGAGAAGCATGTAAGTGATTTCACAGATTTCGATGACCATAAAAAATATGGGAGTGTGAAATATTTGTTGATCATCATTCAGTCCTGGGCAACATCGGGTGACCCTGTTATTGTGTGTATGTATGTATATATATATATTTTTTTATTTATTTATTTATTTTTTTTTACATAGTCACTACTTATCAAGGCCCGGAAGCCATTTGGGGATAAGGGTTATTGTGTGTACAGTAATCAATGGGATAATATCGTAGTAATCGTTAGTAATGGAGATTTGATAAAGTGTCTTAAGGGGAAAGTTTATCAGGAATTTGTTTCTGTTGGACTTGAAGACATCCAAGTTGTAGTCAGGTTCCACAGGCGTGCACTTCTGAGAAAGAAGCTTTGTTCATGGAATCTATGTTTTAATTTAGGCACAGATAAAGAGTGGGGAAAATTACTGACAGTGGTTTCAGCTAGACAGGTGTTTTTCATGAATAATTGGCGAGGGGGGGGGACCAGGGATTGGAGCTCAGACGAGCACTTGCCATGGAGATAATGATAAAAAAAAGACAGGCTCCTAACGTTTTTCCTGTGGGAAAGAGGTTGTAGGGAAGAGAAAAGGGCATCACCCACTAGGCCACAAAGTCTATTTTATACTCTGTCGAGGCAGGATAGGCTGTTTTTAGCAGCTTCTGCCCAGATGTGGTAGCAGTACTCCATCATATATATTATATATGAATGAATGAATCACTTTCATATTAGGAGATCCTCAACAGATGGGCTGACCATTTCAACAAAGTGCTCAATCACCCTGGAGCCATCAATGATATAGCAATTGAACGTCTCCCCTCTCCCTCCTCAATCAACAGCTCGATAACCCCCCCCCCCCATCAATCGAAGAGATCAGCAAAGCCATTCAGCAGTCAACCAGTGGAAAAGCTTCAGGTCAAGATGCCATCTCAGATGAGGTTTACAAGTCCGGTGGTGCAGCCTTGCTGGAGCAGCTGACCTGCTTGTATCAGATCATATGGAGGAAGGGATAACTACCACAAGAGTTTAAAGACACCACAATCATTCACATCTATAAGTGAAAAGGAAATCGCCAATCCTGCGATAACCACTGAGGTATCTCTCTTCTGTCCATAGCAGGAAAGATCTTGGTTCGCATCCTCCTCAACCACTTACTTGGTCACCTGGATTAGGGACTCCTGCCAGAGAGTCAATGTGGTTTCCGCGCCGGTCGGGGGACCACTGATATGATCTTTGCCGCTTGTCAGCTTCAAGAGAAATGCATCGAACAGCACCGAGACCTTTTACACAACCTTTATCGACTTGACCAAGGCATTTGACACAGTCAGTCGGAATGGTCTGTGGAAAATAATGAAGAAATTCGGTTGCCCAAGTATTTTCATCACAGTAGTTCGTCAATTCCATGACGGCATGATGGGGCGTGTCCTTGACGACGGTGAACCCTCGGAGGCTTTTTTGGTAACAAATGGAGTTAAACAGGGCTGTGTCCTTGCCCCTACACTGTTCAGCTTGATGTTTTCTGCAATGCTATTTGACGCTTTCAGCGACCAGTCACCAGGCATCAACATTAAATTCAGAACAGATGGAAAGCTGTTTAACCCAAGGAGACTGCAGGCTGTGACAAAAGTGAGGGAAGCAGTGCTGAGTGACTTTCTTTTTGCTGATGACTGTGCCCTCAATGCCAGCAACGAGCGAGAAATGCAAGACCAGATGAATAAATTCTCCGCAGCCTGTGACAACTTCGGCCTCACAATTAGCACCAAGAAGACCGAAGTTATGTTTCAACCAGCTCCCAGAAATCTGTATCATAAGCCAAGTATCCCAGTCAAGGGACAGAACCTTCAAGCAGTTGAGACCTTCACCTATCTGGGCAGCACTCTATCTCGGACAGCCACAATCAATCTCAAAATCAACAACAGAATCGCCAAGGCAAGCAGCGGATTCGGGGGACTCAGAAGCAATATCTGGGAAAGGAGAGGAATCAGCATTGACACCAAGCTGAAGGTCTACAGAGCAGTTGTCCTCACCACATTGCTCTATGGCTCAGAAACCTGGACTACCTACGGATGGCACGAAAAAACGTTGAACCACTTCCACCTGAGATGTCTCCGAAATCTCTTCCATATCAGATGGCAAGACAAAGTCCCTGATACAGAGGTCCTGAAAAGTGCTAATTTTCCCAGCATAACTACTACCATTCGAAAGCCCCAACTGAGATGGGCAGGTCACGTCTTCCGCATGCCAGATGAAAGAATCCCAAAACAACTCGTGTATGGCGAGATGTGCCAAGGCAAGCGTTCAGTTGGAGCACCAAGAAAACGCTTTAAGGACAACCTCAAAGTCTCCCTCAAAGACTTGAACATCAGTACCGAGTCCTGGGAATCGCTTGCATCAGACAGACCTCACTGGCGTCACCTCATCAACAAAGGAGCTAAAACAGCTGAAGAGAGAGGAACCCTCAAAGCAGAACAGAAGCGTGCAACCCGCAAAGCCAGAGCAACAAGCTCTGTCCCCACAACACCTGTTCACCACTGTCCAACTTGTGGGAGAGCTTTCCATGCCCGGATCGGCTTTACAATTCATCTACGGAAGCACGAAAACAATACTTCTACTCACTGATGTAATCTTCAACTTCGAAGGACAAACACGACAACGACATTTAAATGAATCACTCTTCATATTATTACGTGCATAAAAGTATACTTATCGACATGCATGTTTGATCCTATTCTGACGATGGCTTAAACCTAGAAACAAACATGTCCATAGGTATACCATTTATGCACGTAATAATATTCAATAAGCTGTAATATAAATAAGTCTGTTTAAATGTATGTATGTATGTGGTATGGGGTAGAGAGGGCTCCCGTAAGCCGTGGTGAAGGCAACCTTTCTAGGAGAAGCAAATCTCTGATTTAAAAAACCATAAAGCGGAAGACCAGTACCCGCATTAAGCTGGTCTGCAGTTTAATTTGTTGCTGGCTATCTTGCTCTTGCTTGTTGCTGGATCTCAACATTTTGAACCGAGAGAGAGACTTAGCTGTCATACAAAGCTAAGACTCTGTAACATCATATTTGTATAGATACTCCCTCAGACATTTGGCCTCATGGATTTTAAATGTCTGAGGGAGTGGCACTCGTCTGACAAGACGTTGCAATCATCATCATCATCATGTATGTGGTGCTGAAAGTCTGGTGTGGACGTGTGTTAAAAGCACATAGATGTCTTAGCATCATACTGTGCTTCTCTCAGACAAATCAACCCCACGTTGTGACCACTACCACGCAGACATGGCTCTGATGAGCGGCGAGTGTCGTACACCGTATAACTGGACCTCCGCTGCCTTGTGGGCCAAGGTCTTTTAACCAAAAGCTAAGGGTGAGGTAACCCTGACAGAAACCGCCAGAGGAGTTCAGGCCCTGTAAGCTGCGCCATACATGACCCACTGGCGTGTGGAATATGCTCTGGTACCCAGCAACCTAAGTCCCAGTCATGGATCAAATGACATGATAGGTGTAGAGGGCTCCGTAAACCGTGGTGAAGGCAACCTTTCTAGGAGAAGGAAAACCCTGATATAAAACCTGTGGCGACTGCTGCATCCAATGATGTTGACTTGGTCTTCTTTTTGGTTCAATGTGGCAGTTGTTCAGAGAGTGGGATTGTCTCGGTGCAAAGTCTTTACTCGCTATAAAAAGCTTCAAGCACAGACATTACTTGATATGCAATTGAATACACATTTTACCATCAGTGTGTATCAAAAAGGCTGGCTGTAGTATGAAACGGACACTCGATGAGGACTGATGTGGATATGGGCGTCAATGGAAATAAAGGCTCTGGAACATCCAAGGTCTGGTCCGGCAGGTGTTCAGGGCACCACAGCCTGGACCCGGTCATTAGCAGATGTGCAGGACTGTAGAAGGTTCATAGAAGTGACCGTCCGGCGCGTGCTGCTTGTGGCGCTCATGTCTGCCTCATTTGAGCCAGAGATATATTAAGTAATGACAACATTCGAGAACGAGTTTGCTGCCATCATGTATGTATGTATGTATTTTGTATGTGTGTGTATGTATGTATGTATTTTGTATGTGTGTGTATGTATGTATTTTGTATGTGTGTGTATGTATGTATGTATGTATTTTGTATGTGTGTATGTATGTATGTATGTATTTTGTGTGTGTGTGTATGTATGTATTTTGCGTGTGTGTGTGTTTAAAACTTTCGACA
>NC_136514.1:88213515-88228515 GCF_053919585.1 Euprymna scolopes
ATAATATTGACACATTTCAAGCGTGCTTTTTCTCAATTTTACATGCATAATACTAAATAGGTTTTAAATGGAAATGATTCTTCATTTAGCAATCAGAAAAATAAAACCATTTGTAGCCTACAGAATTTTTTCTCACGTTCTTCTGACTGTGGCCTTTAAACATTACCCTCAACTGGACGCCTTCCTCGGTCTTCAAGTGCAACATTTGAAATTGAACTGTTGTAAACTATATTATTTTGATTTCTGCGGATAACTCTCAAACTTGGTAATATTTCTGTCGAACTCGGGAATTTGGATGGAATTTCGAACGGAACCCTTTATTTATGTCACGGGGATAGTATGTTCTCGTTCCGTCAGCCATGACCGGATAGAGATCCTATCTCGCTGTGAAGTAAATAAAGGGTTCTGTTCGAAATTCCGTCCATATTGCTGAGTTCGACAGAAACATTCCGGAGTTCTACAAGATGCACTTGAAGAAGGTTGAAGGGTGCGTCGACCGAAACGTTGCGAAAATAACATTCAAGATGAGAACAGTAGTCCAAAGAATCTAAATAATATGAATAACTACTCCTCATCTAAAAAAAAATTCAGAAATGTTGTAACCCATCTCCTGCACATGTGACTGGAGACAGCTTTATAAACTTGATATTCTCATAAAACTTTACTTCGAGGGGAAAATGGTTCCACCTGCTTATGGCGAATGTTAATGGCATATATATATATATATATATATATATATAATTTAAAGGAGATTAGAATAATAGTCTAGAGAGCTAAGTGTATATATATATTACTAGCATTTCAGCCCGGCGTTGCCCGGGTGTTTGGATGTGTATGTTGAGCAAAAAAAAAAAAAAGTGGTAGTAGGAAGGCAGGCTCGAACTTTTACCGCAAAGGAGGAAAAGAACGGGGTAAAATCTAACGTTTATGCTGTTACGACCACCGCCAAACTGGAAGCGACATTTTTAAAAATTAAGGCTAGACAATCTAAAGGAGAGGATAACTTTCAAAAATATTCGCGAAAAAAGTGACCCCCCCTGTAGAAAAGTGCCTAGTTGAAGGGGAAGATATTTATGTTTTCAGCCAATTTTTTTGATATTTGTCGTATGGAAGGTCGAACTTTAAAACGATACTGATCTTGGTTAAATCCGTCGCCTCTATTAAAAGTTTAAGGCAAACATGCAAACATACATACATACATACATACATTTATATATTGGTAACTAAAAATTTCCGACCCAAACTGATGAAAAAGCTTGCCCTATCTCTGAATACTCTTTATGTAAAATTTCAAATATTTAGACCAGAAATTGTCTGAGTAATTTGGAAGAGACCGCAGAGGTCAATTTTTTAAAAACTTTGACCCCTATTATTGTAACGAAGCCGGGCGACACCGGATAACCTTGCTTCCTAGGTTGAGGGTGAGTGGGATGGAGCTGGGCGAGAGGTCTCAGTCCCATCTCATGAGAAACCAACGAATTGTCATCGGGTGACAAGTAAATTATTTGGAGTTCAAAAGGGCCAGATTAAAGATAAGCCAGATGTCGGGTTGGCAAGGAAAATGCAAGGAGGTCTGGGAAGGGTCGACGAGTAAAGTCGACGATCCGAGTGTAAATGATAACATGATTCACTTAAACCAACAAGTTGGAGGTGATGAGAGAGAAAGAACAAACCCCGAAAACAATTGAATTAGTCATTCTAATTTTAAGGGAACAAATTGGTTAAATGCCTAGACAGATAACTAATTCTCGGAATTGAATCGAGAGGGGGTCGGTTGAGAAGGAGAGAGAGAGAGAATTATGATTACCCGTCGAATAGAGAGATTGGGTCGACTACAGAAGGAAGGGGAGGATGACGTTTAATAAAACTACTGCGGAGATAGACAAAAGGAGAGAATCGGACAGTCTGTCGAACAGAGAAGTTGGGAAGCCACGCGTGCCACTAGCCTCTTCTAATTGAGACGAAGAGAACTAACAAGACGGCCACTTAGAGTTTTTTTTGTTTAAATACACTGTGTGGGTTGCATTCCAAGCCTGACGAAAGTATAAGGGACGAGCCGAGCCTTAATGTATACCGAATCACTAAATGAAAAGCCTAAAACTATCCTCATCGTTGTTGATTGTTTCCATTTATACTTGTGAAGACTGCCCTTCGATTTCAGCATAACCAAACTTTACTTTCCAGCCGTCGCAGACAGAGAGAGACGGCCACCGACGAGAAGACGATCACGACAGAAATTACCAAGAATTCCCGATTGGGCGTTACAACACTAGACGGCCAGATACCAACGTCCAATTCGGAGAGACTCAGTAGCAGAGGGAGAGAGACGGATGCTTGTGCGGGGTCCGAGGCTCGAAGGAGCGAAAATATAGCCATCCGTCCTTAGGGTTAGTGCGCACCGTTTTTCACCATGCGCGCGCGACCCCTGCGAGGGAGAAAGGGTTATATTATGACCCCTTAAAATTGATTGTTTTGGGCTCAAATCAAGTTATTAAGTTAGATCCATGTCCAAGGAACCTATATCTAAAATTTCAAGTGCGTAGACCCAAAATTGTCCGAGGAGTTTGGTAGAGTTCTCAAAGGTCAAATCGTTGAACTTTGACCTCTTAATCGCCAAATTTCTGGCCAAAAACCAATCACATCAATTTTCCCAAATCTCAGTACCCTGTATATCAAATTTTGCGTCTGTAGACTAAAAGTTGACAGTTATTGCATAGGGAAATGTACACAGATACAGACATGTTCACTTATATATATATACAGGATGATCCCCCCCCCCCGAAAAAAAAACGGGCCCCCACTCTAATTATGCCCTGTTTCTTAGTATTTTGTCCGAATGAAATGAAACTTTGGTCATAACGAGTTTATTATATTCAAAACATCACATCAAAGCACTAGGGTCTTTGGCCTTTTTTTCTCCGTTGACTGTAAAATGCTCAGAAAAACAATTGAATGTCCTCTCTTTTTTTTTGATCACCCTGTATATATTAAGTGAAATTGTCTCTGTGTGTGTACATTTCCCTACCAAGCTAGTCTGTCAATTTTCAGTCTACAGATTCGAGATTTGACATAAGAGGTATTGAGATTTTGGGAAAATCATTTTTATCGGTTTTCTGCCAGAAATTTGGCTGTCAAGGGGTCAAAGTTCAACGATTTGACCTTTCAAAGCACTACCAAACTCCTCCGCCAATTTTGAGTCTAAACACTTGAAATTTTAGATGTAGGTTACTTGGACATGGATCAAACTTTTTAATTTGATTTGAGCCCAAAACGATAAATGTTAAGGGGTCAAAGTTTTAAAAAATTTGACCTCTGCGATCTCTACCAAATTTCTCAGCCAATTTTTGGTTTAAACATTTGAAATTTTACATGAAGTGTATTCAGACATAGGGAAAGCTTTTTAATCGGTTTTTGACTGAAAATGTGGCTTCCAAGGAGGCAAAGTGGTAAGAGTTGACCGTTGCAGACTTTATTAAACTCATCCACCAATTTTGCAGTCAGTGGATGTTGTAAGAACAGCTGTTACTTTAGATGTTTACAAAAATTTAACAACCTCTTGAAGTGACTGAGATCCAACTATGAACTTTAAAACTAATAGATTCTATCAAAGCTACACATAAAAAATTGAAACCATTACAAAGAATCACAATGGTTCACATGTTTAATTGGTTGAGAGTAGGGAGGGGGGGATCTGATTGAAGTTGACCAGCGCCATGGTGGTGGCCCTTGGGATAGTGGCGAACCCCAACTTGCTATGCACCATTCCTAGGTGGGAGAGTTTATGAAGAGGTGCACCAAATATGACCTTAACCTTTGACCTTGACTTTGAAAAATGGTGCGCACCATTCCTAGGTCGGAGATCATGTTAGGTTTATTGTGATCGGTTTAGGAGCCTATATATATATACATAGGCTATGACCTTGACTTTGGAAAATGGTGTACACCATCCCTATGTGGGGGACCATCATCATGCCAGGTTTGGTCATGATGAGTTCAGTGGTGTGGGCTGTAAGAGACACATACACACACGAATGCTTCCATAGCGTGTACTTACTTGAAACGACATTCACCCTGGAGGAGTTGAGTCGGCTTCATGAAGATGCACATCTCGTACCGCTGCGGCCCAAGCCCGGCATAGCGTGTGTGTATTGATTTCCGCACTCAAATGTTTTTCTTTAATATTTTAGCCGATTGTATCATTATTTATCTACATATTAATACGATAGCGTGTGTTCTGATGTGTCTCACGCTTACATCCGGGTCGTTTAATTGTTATGTACTTCCATTTCTTGTCATAAATAATTTTACCAAGAATTCTTCATAAGTTTTGGTTTTGGTTTCGATTATAACTGATGGCACTCAATTTACAAATATATATATATATATATATATATTATTTTTTTTTCATAAGTTTTTATCTCCGTTTCAATTCAAGCTAATGCACCAAACTCATATGGATATATTTTTTTTTATTTTTGAAATCGCAACTTCATAATATATAAAAATCGATAGAACATTAACTTTATAATAATATATACGAAATCTGCAAGAATTTAATTATCATATTTAAGCGTACTTTGACGGGCTTTACCGGGCGTTCGTGCTAGGTTAGATAAATACATTTTCAGTTTTAACAAAAAAAGCTACAATAATATCAATAATCTATATATTAATACGATAGCGTGTATGTTATTTTTTGTGTCACACTTACATCCGGGTCGTTTAATTGTTATGTACTTCCATTTCTTGTCATAAATAATTTTATCAAGAATTCTTCATAAGTTTTGGTTTTGGTTTCGATTATAGCTGATGACACTTAAGTCATCTATTTTTTTATAAATAATTTTATCAAGAATTCTTCATAAGTGTTGGTTATGATTATGACTGAAGGAACTCCAGTTACATATATATATATATATATATATATATATATATATATATATATATATATATATATATATATAGAATAAAATAAAAATTACAATTAAATTTACCAAAATGATCCAAGATGGTAAAACTAAAGTATATTATAAATATTACAGAATTAATATTTATAAAGTTATCTCAGCCAGATGTAAAAGCTCGATAAAACCAAATAGGAGATAGAGCTTATAATACGAGCAAACAGTTAATAAAACATGTTAAAAAACACTTTGAAATGAGTTAAAAACATATTTAATCTGAAAAGGAAACACTAGATAAGTGGATAGTCCTTAGTCCGCGGAGTTTCGAAGAAATACTTTCCTTCTCATTAGAGAGTTGGAATTAGCAAAATGCGGGATCGGATTTTGCATGCAAAAGTATTTGATGAAACAACAAGTCAAAGATCTTACTTGAAAACAAAAAAAAGTGAAGCAGTGGGAATATGGTGAAGAAAAAGGTGATTACACATGAATGGATAGTCTGGTGGAATATAAATAATCCAGTGACGGTAAAATCCAAATGTATAACTTCAAGAAAGTTAATTGAATTTCCATTTGCACAAGTAAATAAGTATATATATATATATATATATATATATATATATATATATAATATATATTCATAAGTTCGTCCAAAGATGGAGTACTGCTGCCACATCTGGGCGGGGGCTGCAAAAAACAGCCTATCCTGCCTTGACGGAGTACAAAATAGACTCCGTGGCTTGATGGGGGATGCCCTTTTCTCTACCCTGCAACCTCTTTCCCACAGAAGAGACGTAGCGAGCCTGTCATTGTTCTATCGTTACTTCCATGGCAGGTGCTCGTCTGAGCTCCATTCTCTGGTCCACCCTCGCCAATCTTTCTCAAAAAACACCCGACTAGCTGAAACCACCGTCAATAATTTTCCCCACTCCCTATCTGTGCCTAAATCAAAACGTAGATACCATAAACAAAGCTTCTTTCTTAGAACTGCACGCCTGTGGAACTCTGTTCCGCTTGCCTGTTTCCCTCCCGACTTCAATCTGGATGTCTTCAAGTCCAACACAAACAATTTCCTTATGAACCGCCCCCTCCTAAGTAATGACACCTTACCAATTCTCCAATACTATTGCTACACTATCCCTTTGATTACTGTACACACAATAACCCTTATCCCTGAGTGGCCATTGGGCCTTGATAAGTGGTGAACTCCATGTAAAAAAAAAAAAAAAAGTTTTTATTTAAGTTTCGATTAAAGCTAATTCACCCAAGTCATATTGATATATTTTTTATTTTTGAAATCGCAACTTTATAATATATAAAAATCGATAGAACATTAACTCTATAATAATACATACGAAATCTGCAAGAATTAAAATATCATATTTAAGCGTACTTTACGACAGGGTTTTACCGGGCGTTCGTGCTAGCTTAGATACTTTTGCAGTTTTAACAAAAAAGCTACAATAATATCAGAGCGTCTCCATTTTCACTGAACATGCCAACACCAATATATTACATATGAATGAGTCCCCCCCCTAGAATTTCCACAGGTCCTGCTAGTATGGGTGTGTGTATATATATATATATATAAACTAAATTAAAAACTTCTAAAATAATGATTTCTAAATCATTTTCAATTCCTTATTTTATTTCTTGGAAATTTTAATGAATTTTCATGAAAATAATTATTTCCCGAGTCAATTTGGATCAACGCACCAAAATAATTCCTTAACAAAAAAAAAAAAAAAATAAAATAAAGGGAGTTTCCTTTCTTGTACTTGTTTTTTAAATTTTTTTTTTAATTTATTTATTTATTTATTTTTTTGTAATTACTGATTTGCGGTAAATTTTCGTTTTTGCAAAAACAAAAAACGAAAAAAACTAAGATTTGAGATTCCTCTGCCGTTATTATTTCAAGAATTGCTTTTCTTTTCTTTTTATCGCAGAACGTTTAACTCTTGACAGAATTGCCATTAAGAAATCAAACATTTTGAAATTGTAAAGAAATGCTTGAATAAAAGACAAAAAGCATACAATGAAATGAACTAAAGTTTGAGGTTGGATGTAATCATTCAAGAAGCTTTTTTTTATTTAATTTTATTATTTATTTTTTTTTTTTGTTTATTTTATTTTATTATTTTATTTCATTAAAAATAGATTTTCGGAACGTTTTCTTTTTTTTTTTTTTTGTAAAAAATACTTGTAAACGAATAAAAAAAAATCAAACTAACAATAAATAAAAAATTGATGCTTCGCTATTATTTAGATCCCGTTATTTTCTCTCTCTTCTCTCTCCCTCTTTCTCTGACTCTGTCTTCTTTCTCTCTCTCTCTCTCTCTATCTATCTCTCTTCTTTCTCTATCTCTCTCTATCTCTCTTCTTTCTCTATCTCTCTTCTTTCTCTCTCTATCTCTCTTCTTCCTCTCTCTATCTCTCTTCTTCCTCTCTCTATCTCTCTTCTTCCTCTCTCTATCTCTCTTCTTCCTCTCTCTATCTCTCTTCTTTCTCTCTCTATCTCTCTTCTTTCTCTCTCTATCTCTCTTCTTTCTCTCTCTCTCTCTATCTGTCTTCTTTCTCTCTCTCTCTCTCTCTCTATTTGTCTTCTTTCTCTCTCTCTCTATTTGTCTTCTTTCTCTCTCTCTCTCTATTTGTCTTCTTTCTCTCTCTCTCTCTATCTCTCTTCTTCCTCTCTCTATCTCTCTTCTTCCTCTCTCTATCTCTCTTCTTCCTCTCTCTATCTCTCTTCTTCCTCTCTCTATCTCTCTTCTTCCTCTCTCTATCTCTCTTCTTTCTCTCTCTCTCTATCTGTCTTCTTTCTCTCTCTCTCTATCTGTCTTCTTTCTCTCTCTCTCTATCTGTCTTCTTTCTCTCTCTCTATTTGTCTTCTTTCTCTCTCTCTATCTGTCTTCTTTCTCTCTCTCTCTATCTGTCTTCTTTCTCTCTCTCTCTCTCTCTCTCTATCTGTCTTCTTTCTCTCTCTCTCTCGCTATCTGTCTTCTTTCTCTCTCTCTCTCTATCTGTCTTCTTTCTCTCTCTCTCTCTCTATCTGTCTTCTTTCTCTCTCTCTCTCTCTCTATCTGTCTTCTCTCTCTCTCTCTCTCTATCTGTCTTCTTTCTCTCTCTCTCTATCTGTCTTCTTTCTCTCTCTCTATCTATCTCTCTTCTTTCTCTCTCTCTATCTATCTCTCTTCTTTCTCTCTCTCTATCTATCTCTCTTCTTTCTCTCTCTCTATCTATCTCTCTTCTTTCTCTCTCTCTATCTATCTCTCTTCTTTCTCTCTCTCTATCTATCTCTCTTCTTTCTCTCTCTCTATCTATCTCTCTTCTTTCTCTCTCTCTATCTATCTCTCTTCTTTCTCTCTCTCTATCTATCTCTCTTCTTTCTCTCTCTCTATCTCTCTTCTTTCTCTCTCTCTATCTCTCTTCTTTCTCTCTCTCTCTATCTCTATCTCCTTTCTCTCTATCTCTCTCTCTCTCTATCTCCTTTCTCTCTCTCTCTATCTCTCTTCTTTCTCTCTCTCTATCTCTCTTCTTTCTCTCTCTCTATCTCTCTTCTTTCTCTCTCTCTCTATCTCTCTTCTTTCTCTCTCTCTCTCTATCTCTCTTCTCTCTCTCTCTCTTCTTTCTCTCTCTCTCTCTATCTCTCTTCTCTCTCTCTCTATCTCTCTTCTTTCTCTCTCTCTCTCTATCTCTCTTCTTTCTCTCTCTTCTTTCTCTCTCTCTCTCTATCTCTTCTTTCTCTCTCTCTCTATCTCTCTTCTTTTTCTCTCTCTCTTCTTTCTCTCTCTCTCTATCTCTCTTCTTTTTCTCTCTCTATCTCTCTTCTCTCTCTCTATCTCTCTTCTCTCTCTCTATCTCTCTTCTCTCTCTCTATCTCTCTTCTCTCTCTATCTCTCTTCTCTCTCTCTATCTCTCTTCTCTCTCTCTATCTCTCTTCTCTCTCTCTATCTCTCTTCTATCTCTCTATCTCTCTTCTATCTCTCTATCTCTCTTCTATCTCTCTATCTCTCTTCTATCTCTCTATCTCTCTTCTATCTCTCTTCTATCTCTCTTCTATCTCTCTCTCTCTCTTCTCTCTTCTATCTCTCTCTCTCTTCTATCTCTCTCTCTTCTCTCTTCTATCTCTCTATCTCTCTTCTATTCTATCTCTCTCACTCTCCTCTCTATCTCTCTCACTCTCCTCTCTATCTCTCTCACTCTCCTCTCTATCTCTCTCACTCTCCTCTCTATCTCTCTCACTCTCCTCTCTATCTCTCTCACTCTCCTCTCTCTCTCTCACTCTCCTCTCTCTCTCTCACTCTCCTCTCTCTCTCTCACTCTCCTCTCTCTCTCTCTCACTCTCCTCTCTCTCTCTCTCACTCTCCTCTCTCTCTCTCTCACTCTCCTCTCTCTCTCTCTCTCACTCTCCTCTCTCTCTCTCTCACTCTCCTCTCTCTCTCTCACTCTCCTCTCTCTCTCTCACTCTCCTCTCTCTCTCTCACTCTCCTCTCTCTCTCTCACTCTCCTCTCTCTCTCTCTCTCTCACTCTCCTCTCTCTCACTCTCACTCTCCTCTCTCTCACTCTCACTCTCCTCTCTCTCACTCTCCTCTCTCTCTCCTCTCTCTCCTCTCTCTCTCTCTCCTTTTATCTCTGTCTCTCTCCTCTCTCTCTCTCCTTTTATCTCTGTCTCTATCTTTGTGTGTGTCTCTCTCACTCTGTTTATCTTTTAGCACCTCACCTTTTTATTGACTTTTTAAACATTACAGAATTGCTGTATTTGTAAGGTATCCCCCCCCCCCGGATAACATCTAAGAATTTGGTGCGACATAAATAAAAAAAAAAAAAAAAAAAAATCAGCAACAAGTTCATCTACTGAATAACATTTTTTTTCTTTTGTATGGATTCGTAAAATCTCAATTTTGTTCAATCGTTTGAATTGAATGACGTTTGCTTCCAACAGTTTATTAACCAAATCTAACAAAACCGAAAGTTATTAAAAAAAAAACAAAAATAAAACTGACATGATTATCCCCCCTCCCCATTTTTATGCGCTCTTTTTATTACACAATGTTTTTTCATTTAAAAATGGAATTTGGGATTCATTTTATTTCTTAGCGATTCCACATCGCTACAATAGACGCACTCGATGCACCCTTTTCTTGTTACTATTCAAACCTCTTGATTTTGTTCCTAGATTTTAAACCTTTCGTTTTAACTGCATCTTTGGATCTCAATGAGATGTTTGAAACGCAATTGGATCAATTATACCTGAGGCAGCCTAAATGCGGATTTTGTAGTGGAGGGGGGATAATATCAAAAGAAAGAATGCCGAGGTCTATCCGGATTAACTATACTTGAGGCACTCCAGATACGAATTTTGTAGTGGAGGGAGGGAGGCAATATCAAAAAGAATGACCAGGTTTATCCGGATCAATTACACTTTAGGCACCCCAGATGCGGATTTTATAGTGGAGAGAGTAGGGGCAATATCAAAAGAAAGAATGACGGGGTTTATCCGGAGCAATCATACTTGAGGCACCCCAAATGCAAATTTCGTAGAGTAAAAGGCAACAAAAAAGAATGACACGATCTACCCTTACAAAACATCTATTCTTATTAACAGCTTTGTTGATATGGCCACGTTTTAAAGAATTGTTGAGGGAAGTTTGGTTAGTAGATATAGAGCAGTTGAGATAGCAAGGTCAGTTAACAGTAGAAAACCAAAACCAATATGGGAGGGAGCGGTAAGGATGGATTTGAAAGATAGAGGGACATGAACAGAGTTGGATTAGTTTGAAAGTCACTCTTTAAAACATTCGTTGCAAGCTATAGCTCTATTAAATTATTGGCCCTTTGTTGAGCTATAGCTGTATTAAATTTATTGTTAATGTCAAGCTATTTTTCTACAATTTTCAAAAAATAAAGTCAAATAATGCCTATGAATATAATATGGAATATATATTGAATTTGTATTAATTTTTAAAGGAATTGTCACAAGCCATTTTTACTAAAGGAATTGTCAGTTTTTATCAGTTTGTATATTTTTGTAATAAAAACAACTCAGATCAGCTGTCCAACACATGTCAGCATGTAAAACGTTTTTTTTTTTTGTTTACGGCATATCAACCCTTTTCAGGTTATTTAATGCCGAATCCAGTGATTTTGAAGAACAATTTTTTAATAGTGTATTTTTTTTTTCAAGTCGGTTTCTATTTAACCCATAGTTAGGACCCTAACAGATACTACCACTCCGGGTCAGAGTGGACTTGGGAGCAATGTCAATTAAAAGGTGGCTCCACACTCCCCAAGGCCAGCAACCTGGGGCCTCACCATCGGATATATTCCTAAAACGGAAGTTAAAAATTTTACTATCGTAAAGCATTATATTCAGTTTTAAAACGGAAGTTAAAACTTAATATAATGCTTTACGATAGTAAAATAAAATTTACACTTACCCACAGAAGGGTTATATCGGTATAATAGTAAATTACACTGGTTGCAAATTGTCTTTTTTTTTTTTTTCTTAGGATTAGTTTCAATAATTCTTAAATAAAACCGGAAAAATTTTCAATGATAATTCAATACTAATAAACAACGATCCGAAAAACGTAAAAAAAAAAAATAAAAAATAAAAAAATAAAATAAAATAAATGCACAGGGGAGATATACAATGCCGCCAAAAAGAAAGTCCGCACTCGTCATTTTTTTTCAAAAACCGCAAATTTAAGCTAAATTGATTATAACTGTTTAAACAAATTATACCTCATTTGATTCGCCTTTTATTCCTCTATAATTTTACCTGTTCATATTTGACTTTTAATTCAAGTATTCTAGTGTTTACGTCAATGTAAAAAAATGACTTACAATTGAGAAGGCAAAAATAAAAAAAAACTCAACACAATGGAAATGTGTTATTTAAATATAACTTTAGGACATTAATGCAACACAGATACAACAGGAACACAATGAACTAGTTAATATTTAGTAGCATAGCCCTTCCGCAATTTGGCAGCCTGCAAACTTTTGGGGCATTCTCTTGAATTAGTCTGCGGCAATACTCCGGTGAAATAGCATCCCACTTCTCTTTAATTTTTGCCCAGAGTTCTTCCAAATGTGCGTAGTTCTTGCTTGATGTAATGCCATACGTTTTCGATAGAATTGAGGCGTGGAGATTGTGCAGGCTATTCCAAACACAGAATATCATGCTCTTCAAGGAACTTCTTAACATTGCCAGTTATGGGAATGGGAGCATTACCTTGTATGAAGATGAGATTATCATCCAAATTCCGACCAAAGTAGGGTAGAAAATGCTCAGTCCACATATTAATGTACTTGGTCAAATTGATTCGACCTTGCAAGCGACTTATAGCCCCTGAACCTTTAGCACTAATAACGCCCCACACCAAAACTGAACCTCCACTACCTTGCAGCGTTAAAATTGTGCACCTAGGATTAAATTCTTTGTCCTTCCTTTGACGGACGTACTGTCTACTATCACTGCCTACCCTATTGAACTTGCTTTCGTCGCTAAAAAATCACTTTCGCCCAGTATGAAGAGGCATGATCTTCATTGCATCTGACGAAGTCCAGACGGCATTTTCTGTTCTTTACAGAAATCATTGGCTTGTGTCTTGCAACACGGCCTCACAAATTAAGTTCCTTTAATTTGTTCTTAGCTGTAGAAAGAGCACTTTTTAACAAGATTACACTGTTATTGGATTTGGAGAGTCGTTTCAAATCTGTTTCTGAAGCTGCGGATCTTGGTAGCATTGTCTACTCTTTAAGAAGTAACTCTAGGACGACCAGATTTAGGGGCATTGCAAACACTGCCGGTATTTTGGCGCTTTTGCACAGTCATTCATACCATTTTCTCATCACATTTCAATCTGTGGCTAATTTCTTGATTGGATAAACCAGAAAGAGGAGATTAATGAACTCCTGATGATCACTAAGAGAAACTCAAGGTATATGAACTAAATGTGATGTTGTATAACCTAGGAACAACAACAATTATGATTAGAGATGCTAAAAGGTAGATATTTTAAGCTGGTTGTAAGTTGATTTGTTGCTAAGTTTGTTTTTTTTTTTTTGCCTTCTCGATTTGAAGCTAATTTTTTTATAAATAGACGTGAACACTAGGGTACTTCAATCAAAATTCAAATATGAACAGGTAAAATTGTAGAATAAAAGGAATCAAATGAGGTATAGGTTGTTTAAACGGCTACAATCAATTTGATCAAAGTGTAGTATCTGTTCTTCAGATGCTGCACTTCTATTTCTTGTTCTCTTTCGGTGGAGGAGAAATCCTTCACGACTGAGACAATTTTTATTTTTGTACCTTTTCTCCACGTTAAAAAAACGACCCTGGTGTCTAACTCTGTCCCGTGGGGAGGCATAGTAAATAGGTACAATCAATTTAGCTTAAATTTTCGGATTTTGAAAAAAAAAAATGACAAGTACGACTTTCTTTTTGGCGGCACTGTATGTGTGAGAGAACAAAGCGAAGGAACTGATTTGCCTTGTCACCGCTTCCGGTAGCGCTACGCCGGAAATTAGGAAATACAGTAGCTAACTATAATCACTTCGCGTTTTCGTTATATGCCATCGAAATTCGAGTGATGCACATATATATTTTATTAAAATCTGCACGTTTTCCACATGTCTAATGCAACACTGGCTGACTAGAGAAAAGCTATTTTTGGAGGCGGCGAGGAAGGACCTAGAAAAAGAATCTTTTAACCCACTTGACACTCAAAATAAAATACTTGAAAACGTGAGAAATTTCTTTTCCATATACTGCGCACCCCGGCACCCCGTTCACCGGAAGATATATATAATATATTTTTCCTTTTCTCAGTCGTGGCTGTCATACAATGGCCGTGAGGACAAAGTCCCTAGTTTAGTTTCTTCTCACTGGGTTTAGGGATCACCATTTTTAATTTTTTTTATATTTATTTTTATTTTTTATTTCTCTCTGTGACCAATAAGTTGGTTGCTAGGCAGCTGGGAATTTCGTTGTTGTAATTTTTTTTTTTTTTTTTTTTCTGTCTTTGGCAGTCTGCCTTAATGCCCTCCCCCCTCCTAATCCAACCATTTCAAAATTGTAACGACATTATAGATTGCTACCGTCTTGATATGGAGCTTTTTCTTTGCTGGCGCCTGCAAGCCTTGAATAAAATCTTTACTCCAATAAAATCATACATACCTAAATAGTAACTCGGCTAACATATCGATACTTGATTCGAACTGACCTATTTTTTTTTTTAACTTATATCTTCCAGAATGTTATTGATATCATTATCTACTGTATTTGCGTTGTGAATGACTTTTTTACTTTTGACACCTTAAAAACTGTTTTAATCCCATAAAAGAACGGTCCATAAAAAAATCCAATCATTTGAGACCCCTAGCGCCACTTGGTGACTTTTAGTTTTGGAAGAGATAGTTTTAAAATATGGAGACAGACAGACAGGCAAACATAGTGCGTTTTATAAATTAGATTACTGTAAAAACATGTTAAATATACAGGCATTTTCTCAAGCGTATGAATACATTTGTGGTGGATAATCTATCGATTTTAGTTTTATTTATAGTTTAAAAATCAATACATATTTATTGTTTTTGGTCTCCCAACAAAAGGAGGATGGACCTGTAAATTCACTCTTGTCCGTTTGTCCGTTCGTCCGTGCGCACTTTTTTGCAATAACTACGCCTTGGAATTTTTTGAAAACATTAAACATGATATGAGTAAAAAAAAAAAGTAACAGAACGGATTTTCCAGGAAAACTCCGGTTTCCCCCGCCCCTGGGATGCCTTTCAGGTTAAAATGGCTAAAATTGACACTTTTGAGCTTATTAAAAAAAAATTGATGCATTGAATTTTTATAAAACTTTCTGGAAAGCTGTAACTAACTGATTTCTATATAATTTTGTTTGTCTATATTTCACGATAACTCTTGGGTGTGCCCCAGGGGCTCAATTAGGGTTAATAAAACACTCCATTTTTGGGACTATTTTACCATATTTGTCCAAAATTTTCTGTGTATGTCTATTTAGCAGTTTTGCAAGGTGCTGAACTCAAATTTAAATATGTTAAGGCGTTTGAGACTTTTGGGGT
>NC_136514.1:88236015-88251015 GCF_053919585.1 Euprymna scolopes
GTAGGTAGAAGAGTAACTTATCTTGCCGTTGGCAGTATTTGTTATATATATATATATATATATATATATATATATATATATATATATATATACATACACTAGCAGGGGTGCCCGGCGTTGCTCGGGTGTTTGGAGGTGTATGCTGTGCAAAAAAAGAAAAAAACAAAAAAAATGGTTAATTTTTTAAAACTTTGACCCCTATTATGACCCCTTAAAATTTTGTTTCGGGCTCAAATCACTTTATTAAGTTAGATCCATGTTCAAGGAACCTATATCTAAAATTTCAAGTGTCTAGACCCAAAATTGTCGGAGGAGTTTGGTAGAGTTCTTAAAGGTCAAATCGTTGAAATTTGACCCCTTAACAGCCAAATTTCTGGCTGACACCCGTCACATCGATTTTCCCAAATCTCAGTACCCGGTATTTCAAATTTCGAGTCTATAGACTAAAAATTGACAGAGTTATTGCGTAGGGAAATGTACACAGACAGACACACAGACACGTTCACTTATATATATATATATATATATATATATATATATATATATATATATATATATAAACTACTTCATTTACTCACATAAAATTAATATACGAAAGTATAGATTTATGCGTAAACTTTAAGTATTTACTTCAAAAGTGCTTAATAAGTAGGTAGAGCTAGTTAGTAATTTATAAAATATATATGGCGATTAAGCTACACTGAATATTCTGCGTTTCATTCACTATAGGATTCGTCAGGCTTATAAATTTCTCTCTCTCTCTCTCTCTCTCTCTCTCTCTCTTATATATATATATATATACTCGGGGTTTTTTTTATATTCAAAAGTAATGGACTAATGAATTCAACGAGGTTGTTAGATAGTGCTCAATAAAAAGAGCTGATAATACTTGTTTATTGTTATATAAACATGCTCACATCCCGCTGCTACAAATAGCCACTTGTTTCAATCAAACAACAGATATCATCAGGCAGCGACTTGACTATTCAAAAGTTCAATGAATAACCTTTATTATTCATTGAACTTTTGAATAGTCAAGTCGCTGCCTGATGATATCTGTTGTTTGATTGAAACAAGTGGCTATTTGTAGCAGCGGGATGTGAGCATGTTTATATAACAATAAACAAGTAATATATATATATATATATATATATATATATATATATATATTTGTAGGAGTTGGGTGCAAAGATAGCGCCATGCTGTTCTCTCCTTTGGAGTCCCGAGAATCGCTTAAAAATCGTAAAAAAAAAAATAAAAAAAAGACAGAAAAAAAATTGGGGTGAGTGGGTATTTTAAACTTTTATAAGGAATGGGAACCGGATCAAAACAGAGGAGGCTGTTATTTGCTGTGACACCATGCACCAAGTACCACGTGACCTAAGTTTTCCCAAACTGAAAACGAGGCTCGAATTTCAGACCCCCCTCTACGCTATTTACACTGAGTAATGATTAGGGTGTGAGAGACGTTTTTATTTATTTATTTATTTTTATTTTACTTCAGTAAGTTCTCCGTAATCAAGGGGTTCCTTTCTCGGGCTAATAGCCTTCTCCTTGAGGAAGTCGGTAAATATGCATATTAACTTATTCAAGCGTGACCAACGCAAACAGAAGGCCTTTCTTTTTATTTTTTATTCCATTTTTTTTTTTAAAGGAATTTAACCTTACGTTTAATATCAGGCAATGCCAGGTACATTTGCTAGTTTATTTATTTGTATATTTTGGCAGCAAGTCATTATTCAAGCACGTCTGATTGAATATGACAGTTATTCTTTTTTCCGATCTTTCTGAATATCTTTTCCATTTGGCGAGCTGTATTTTTAATGTCAGTGGCATGTTATATAAAACTAGCGAGGGGTACCCAGCGTTGCCTGGGTGTTTGGAGGTGCGTGTGGAAACTCCAGGGGGGGGGTAAAATAAAAAAAAATGTTTTGGTAGGTAAGTATGAGGATCGAACCCGAACCCTTAAGGCAAAGTTGTAAATTAAAGTGTGAAAAAAAAAAGTGCAACGTTAACCATTGCGCCACCGCGAGATGCTAACGGAAACAAGTTTGAATTTATTTAATTACTTAAATTAGCAGGTGCACGTTTTAATGACTTAATGGGGTCAACTTTTGACTGCGGGGTAGCATTTCATTTAGTGCGGGAATGTTCCCCCCCTCCAAGACGTTGGGGGTAAGGGGAAACATTATAAGAAAAGGCCTAACCTACATGCGGCGAGCGAAAACTGTTGAATATTTATCTTCCCAAAGTCGAGCAAATTAAATAGAAAGGCGAGCTCCGTTGTTAACTGTGAGATATTACGATTTAAGTGTGATATAAAAAGTTTTAAAAAGTTGTGAACCGACTGACCGCTTCTCTGAAAAAAGCCTTTCTTAGACATACACAAAAAGCGAACATACATTTTCGCTTTTATATATATAGACTAGCGAGGGGTACCCGGTGTTGCCCGGGTGTTTTTCGAGGTATGTGAAAAAAACCCGAAGCGTTGACGACGCGCAGTTGGAAATATTAAAGTGTTTGAAAACAAACAGGTGCGCGTTTTTGATTGACGTGACGGCGATAGGTATTCAGCAGTTATTTTGTGCGGGACAGTTTTGAATAAATGGGTTTGTTTGTTTTTAAAAACCTGCTCCCTCATCTCGAAATGAAAGCTACAGTCTGATATGACGAAGTCGACATTGACCAAACTGGCTCTGGGCCTGTGATTAGAGTCGAGGTTCGCTTTTTTTATACCGAAAAGCGAATGTAACGCGTGCCAATGCGGGAAATGTGGAATAATTAAGGTTTGAAAGTCAATAAAATTAAATAGAGAGGCGAGCTCCGTGGATAATTCGTAGATATTACAATTTATAGATGATATAAAAAGTTTTAAAAGTTGTGAAGCGAGCAAGCGCTTGTTTGAAAGAAGCCTTTCGTGGACATCGAGGAAAAGCGAACATACATACATACATACACGCATACATTTTCGCTTTTATATATATATAGATTATCTGATAGATTTTAGAAAGAAATTATAGGAGAGTAGGATGTAATTGGTTAAAAAAAACTTACTTGGTTTTAATATTCATAAATGAGATAATTCGTAGATATTACAATTTATAGATGATATAAAAAGTTTTAAAAAGTTGTGAAGCGAGCAAGCGCTTGTTTGAAAGAAGCCTTTCGTGGACATCGAGGAAAAGCGAACATACATACATACATACATTTTCGCTTTTATATTTATAGATGGCACCCAAAAGTTTTTGTTTGGCCATAATCTTAAGCGCTTTCTATCGGTGCATCAGATTATTATCAGGAGCGATTGTTTTCTTTTTTCTTTTCGGTTTGGTGTTATTTATAATTTGTTCTTTAATGTGTGTGTGTGTGTGTGTGTATATATATATATATATATATATATATATATATATATATATATATATAGTAGTGTGTGTCTGTGTGTACAGCTCTCTTACAGCCCACACCACTGGACAGATCATGACCAAACTTGACATGATGATGGTCCCCCACCTAGGGATGGTGCACATCATTTGTCAAGGTTAAGGTCAAAGGTTAAAATCATATTTGGTGCCGCTCTTCATAAACTCCTCCACCTAGGAATGGTGCACACAAATTTGGGGTTCGCCACCATCCAAGAGGCCGCCACCATGGTGCCATCCAACTTCTTTATGAATTTGAATCGCATCACCCTCCTTTTGCAATACTCACTTAATGCAAGGGTGCCTGCGAATCTGGTACCCGAGCATACAGCAAAGTGTACTTACACAGATATGAAAAGTCTTTATTAAAGTTTGTGCCTATTTCCATTCTATTGAGGCCAGGCGCGAACACAGACCCTACAATTTTATTATACCATCCCTATTTAAGTTAAAACATACTTATCAAAGTATTCTCATGTACATCTATATCAAAAACACTTGTAAACGTTTTTTTTTTTTTTTAATTTTTAAATTTATTTCCATACTTTGTGGACCAGGCGCGTATGCAGACCCCACAATTTTAATGAATCATCATTATGCCAGATCAAACATACCCATTCCTGTGTCTCGATACATCTTCTATCATTATGTGATCAGTTTTCTATAATCGTCAACCATATAGGAGCCTATTCGTGACCAGACACACACACACACACAGACGTTCAGCTTTATTTTTATATATATATATATATATATATATATATATATATTTATTAGTGTTGGGACGATTCCTAAATTTTTCCCGATTCCCGTAGAATTATTGTTTTGAAATATACCATTATATAATCGAAAGTTTTTGTGTAGTGAAAAAATTTGTTACAGCGAAAAAGTGGAAATACAATTAAGGGAATTTCGAAAACGATTTTATTTTTTTTCCCGTAAAATTTCTTTCATTGAGGATAAAAATCAAAACAAATATTTAAACCATGAATTAAACATGCACCATGAAATTAATAACAATCAATTTCAGGAGTTATTTTATATATTAAAAAATATAAAGAAAAAGTAAGTCATGATTATTAATTCAACAAAAATACAATAACATAAAATTTCAAGGGGGATTTGCTTATCTTTTGATATTCATTTTTTTGTTTTATTTTCTCTTTATCTAAGATAACTCTTTAAAATGTAACATCTTTTTTTACATTGGGAGGGGGGGTGCTAGGGCGCGCGTGCCCAAGCATCACCACCGCCACCCTCGCCAATATTAAACAGAATAAATAAACTAGACAAAATACTGTTAGAAATTCACTCAATATATGTTACCGTGACATAACTTGACATATATTCGGTGTTTTTTTAAATAGTATTTCGTCTAGTTTATTATTTATAACACCTTTTTCCAAACTTATCGTGTTAAAGAGAGAGTCGGGCGCCATTTTGAATTTTCCAATACATCGGTAAACACTGCATGTTTTTCGAGCTGAATAAACATGTTACATTGAATAAAAACACAAAACATATCCAGTTTGGTAGAAAAGTAACTTATCTTGCCTTTGATAACATTTATTTGTTATATATTTGTTTTTTGACAACTTTTTCGAATCTATGTGTGCAGTAATACAAACCCAAATTCGCTTACCGCATTGTTCTATTAAATCTTTTGTTTAAATAATTTGACTTTGCTTATTTTATTTTTTAAAAAATATAAAGGTTGACAAGACATTTTTCATTTACTAATGAGTGTCGGTAAAAAAAAAAAAAAAAAAAAACTTGCCAAAAGATAAGCCCCCCCCCTTTTTTTTTTAGTCACCAGTTGGAAAAACCACTGATTTTTAACGTGATTTACTCGCAATGAGAGCACTGTAAAATCTTTTTTTCTCTAAGGGTTAAGTATTCATCAACTTTTTCATGGACTTGACGTAGTTAGGCTGTTTTATACATAAACTTTGCTCACAAATGAAAACAATGTTATCTCACGGCCCCTAAAGTTTCGCAACAATGCCAACAGATAACTAATCATGGTCCTTGAAGTTTCGAAACAGACAGACAGCGCCTGTGTGACGGAATAAGAAAACTCATTAAGATAAATAAAAATTACCTTTAAAGTAGTTAATAAAATTCTTGTATATCATATTAAATATGTTTTGAACAGTTCTATGACGTTTTTATTATAAATTTTTGACAGCATTAATCTCACTTCAAACAAACAGTTCAACTTAAAAATATAAGAGAATCGCAATGAAAAAATGGTAAATCTAAAGTATTTTTTAACGATGCGATTCAGATTCCCTCTAAAATACACGATTCATACGATTACCGATTCCGATTAATCGTCCCAACACACACACACACACACACACACACACATATATATATATATATATATATATATATATATATTAAAGTGAGATAAGTCACAGATTAGAGATCAAGTGAATTTTCTTGTCAGATATTGCATTGAGCTAATACTTTCAGGGCAATCCTAGCCAAAAAGATAAAGCTCAGTCCAATATCATTCTGATATTGGACTGCCCAGGTTGTATGATATCCTTTTTCTATGACTTTTAAGCACCATCTAAATAACTTTTAAAATACCATTTTCAATAATTTGTGCTGAAAAGCAAAATATTTGTTTATTCATAGCTGACCATTTTGCTAATTATATTTCCTCTGATGATATGAGACATTATTGAAAATTCATGGATTAAGGAAATAAATATATAATCTCTCCATATAATCCTTGTTTCAAACAATAAATTCTCAACTTAAATATATTTGTATATATTTTAATATACAGAATTAACTTTAATCATTAAACACACACACACACACACACACAAATAAATATATATATATATATATATATATATATATATAGGGAAAGCATTAATAATAAAAAGTAAAAACCAACCATTAATAAAATAAATTTTGATAACAGCAGCCGAATTCTCCACTTATTCTAACACGATAAAGGTGAAGGGGGGGGGATTCAAATTAGGCGAAACTTCACATAGTAAATTAGTAATAAAAACAGTAAAACGACAGAGAACAAGTCAATCAATACGTAGGATGCACAGGAAGAACAACCCTGACGATGGTCAATCGAGATCCGAAAACGTTCGGTAAACTAGGAGACTTTATAAGAACTTTGGATTCCACAACAAAAATACTTGTACGAAAACAAGAAAAATTCAAAAGGAAGATCATAAAAAGAAGAACGAAGATCCTCTTCAATAAAATATGCGCGAATATATATATATATATATATATATATGCACACACACACATTAATAGAAATCCACTGTTAAGAAGTACAGTGAAAATTAAATTCCAAACATGACGGTTAAAAGATCGTACTCGTGCTGCATTTTTTAAATAAATATTTGAAATTTCTAATGCCTGGCTTGAAAGCCCTCATCAAGAATGTTTAGACAATTTTTTTTTCTTACTAGCCATTGTTTGGCAGCAGACTTTAGTTGTCGAAGATACTGGTTGTATCGCCCAGTTCAGTGTTTGCGCTCGGTCATACGCACATGTGATCGAACGCAAACAGTGAACTGGACTATACAATATCTATCTTCGACAACTAGAGACTGCGGTCAAATATCATCATGGCTAAAAAAAACAAAACAACAACAAAAAAAGTATTGTCTAAACATTCCCGATTATGGCATTCGTATAAGGCAGACATTAGAAATTTCAAATAAATATTTATTTAAAAAATAAAAAAAAAATTTTGTGCGATCTTTCCAGCATCATGCTTCGACCCCCATCCCCGGAAATAGTCACATTTGGACCAGTTTCATAAATGTCTCAGCAATTTCTGTGAGAATTGAAACTGAAAATAACTATCCTCGTCATAGTTGTCTATCGCCTAATCCTGGCCATTGTACTTTATTTAGTGACGTCAGCAGGTTACGTGATTTTTAGTGAAAGAGCCTTCTATTTACGTTAGTCATGCTTGAATAAGTCAATATGCGAGTTTACCAGGAAGTCCCCAGTTTTGATAAGCTTCTACGACTATTTTTTTTTTTTTTACTTCACACCGGAAATGGAAAACTTGAGTTATGTCTAAAAATTCAGTACGCAAAGTTAAGTCGCCGAAAGTGAACATAATTTTCTTTTTCTTTTTACTTTTTGTTTTCTTTTCCCTTTTCTTTCTTTCGTTTCCTTTTTCTCTTTTCTTTCTTTTGTTTCCTTTTTCTCTTTTCTTTCTTTTGTTTCCTTTTTCTCTTTTCTTTCTTTCGTTTCCTTTTTCTCTTTTCTTTCGTTTCCCTTTTTCTCTTTTCTTTCTTTCGTTTCCCTTTTTCTCTTTTCTTTCTTTCGTTTCCCTTTTTCTCTTTTCTTTCTTTCGTTTCTCTTTTCTTTCTTTCGTTTCTCTTTTCTTTCTTTCGTTTCTCTTTTCTTTCTTTCGTTTCTCTTTTCTTTCTTTCGTTTCTCTTTTCGTTCTTTCGTTTCCCTTTTCGTTCTTTCGTTTCCCTTTTCGTTCTTACATTGGTTTCCCCGATATTTTTCTAGTCAGACTTTTTTCTAGAAAGACATCGGGTACTTATAGAAGGGACCACATGAAGGTTGCCAACATCCTAAGTGAAAGTGATTTTTGTGGAATGACCTAGATTTGAACTTGGTACACCCAGGTGTGAATCCGTGTAGTTAACCACTTGCACACTGATTCATTAACCCTTATCCTCTAATGGCCTTTGGGTCTTGATGAGCAGTAACTCATCAGTGCATAAAAACATCTCTTCATGATATATACAGATACCCGAGTTTTATGCAAGATGGTCGTCCAAGTTTTCAGTTCTTTTCTCATGATAAGTTAATCCGGTCACAAACGTGCTTCTCGTTTGGTCCGTAATTAAGTCGGCTTATCAAGTTCTCGGACAACATGTCTGGTGATTGAGCTTTTATATATGATCTTAATTCTCTGCAATGATGAAGTTGATTAACCCCCCCTCCCTCCCTCACCTCGTCTCGCTCCTCCCTCCTTCGCCCTTACCTCATCTCGCCTCTCCCCGACTCGCTTCTTACACTTTGTTGCACCCCCCACTACCACCACCACCACCACACCTCACCCCGGTGTGTGAATTGATTGCCTTTGTGCTGTAACTATGGTCGGCCTTCATTCTCTATTCTCTGCACTGTTGTGAAGTTAGACAGATTTGATAACTAGGAAGAGAGGGGAGGGAGGCTATATCCTAGCACAGCGCGTGTGTGTGTGTGTGTGTGTGTGTGTGTGTGTGTGTGTGTGTGTGTGTGTGTGTGTGTGTGTGTGTAATTGGTTCATTATTGCTTTGATGCTGTTATGCCGGTTTGTCTGATGGTATGGGGATCAAAATCAATTGTAACTAGCTGGAACTGTGGAAATTCCACAGCAGACTTTCATATGAAATATATTGATGTTGGCATTGATTGCCAACAACAATAATAATGACGGAATAACGATAGTGGGGGGGGGGCATATTTTTGAAAGCCGGTTAATTATAATTATTTTGTAAGTTTCCGGCTACTTTCTTATTGTATTTGAAAAACTAAAGCCTAAAGTTAATTTCCAAAAGCAAAAATATTGTATTTATGAAAAAAAGCCATGAAAAATGTTATGGCGACACTCAGAAGCTGACAAATTCAGCTAAAATTTGACCTTTAAAAAAAATTTTTTTTTTTACATAGACATGTTGTGGTTGCAAGGTTGAACAATAATTAGTAAGGAAATACAATGAAGACGCAAACAACAAGATAACGCAATAATAAGTGTATTAAAGAAAAGGTATATTTACAATATGTACAAATGACGGTGTCGAGTCAGAGAGTCTTGGTGGGAGGACATGTACGCTCTTCGGCGTCACTTCTGGTGGCATTTGAGTAAGACACACCAAGGCCAACCTAGGCTTGCCATTTATAGTGTTATGTTATTCGCATATGCAAATAAGTGGTTGCCACCACAACAGACATCACCACATTATCAAGGCCAAGAGGCCACTCAAGGATAAGGGTTAAAGTGTGTACAGTAGAAATTGGACAATATAGTCATCATTAGTAATGAAAATTTGGTAAATTTAATAACTTATATGGAACGGCTCATCAAGAACTTATTTACTTTAGACTTGAACACAACCATATTGTAGTCAGCCGGAAAGCAGGAAAACGGAAGACAATTCCACAGGCGTGCAGTTCTAAGAAAGAAGCTTTGTTCATGGAATCTATGTTTAGGTTTAGGCACAGATAAAGAGTGGGGGGAATTATTGATAGTGTTTACAGCTAGACGAGTGTTTCTTGTGAAAGTTTGGCGAGGGGGGACCATAGATTGAAGCTCAGTCGAACACTTTCCATGAAAATAACGATACATCAGAGACAAACTCGCAACATCTCTTCTGTGAGATAGAGGTTGCAAGGAAGAGAAAAGGACATCTCCTACGAGGCTACGAAGTCTATTTTGAACTCTATCAAGGCAGGACAAGTCCTTTCTAGCTTTAATAAATGCATTGTAAAAATCCTTTGAAAGATAAATTTTAGTTTTCTGTGGCTATTTCAAAGAACATGAAAAAATTCAGAATTTGGTAAAGTCTCAAGATATTGAATTAAAAAACAAAAAACAAACTTGTTTGTACAAAAAATAGCTTAATTAGCCCCCAAAAGCGAGAGATTCTGACTTTGCACAATCACAACAAACGAAAAATCGTTTAAATATGAATTCTACAGAAGCCCAAAATGTCGGAAAGTCAGAAAGGCTGTCTAAAAATGACGTCATGTAGTTGGAGGGTAGTAGAGAGTGCTGAATCTCTTTCTCCCCCCCCCACCGTGCATCCGTACATTCCTATCGTGAACGTTTGTATAATTTTTACCATTTTTAAATTGATTTTTCTACCTTCCTGCTTTTAAATTATTTATTTTAGTTTTCAAGATTATATAAAATTTGTATTATGCTGAAAGTTTCACGTTCATTAAAGCAAGGAAAATATTAGTCTTAAATATAAAAATTACGCTAAACATCTTAAAAAAAAAAAAAAAAAAAAAAAAAAGTAGATATATTTTTTGCAATAGTAAAGGTTTTTTGTTTAAACAAAATAATACATTTCCCTTAAAATTCAAATAAAAATGATGGGTTCATTATATTCCGTGATCATTATTTTATAAATACTGAAAATTTTCATTTAAAATTGGTTAATTTCCTGATTTTTAATGAATTTTTAAGTAAAGGGAGGGGTCAATATGTTTATACTCTTTGAGCATCGGCATTCGTTTTGCACGTGCCTACATTCTGTAGATGTAAATGAAGACGCTCTGATATTATTGAAACTCATTTATTGAAACTGCAAAAGTATTTATCCAAGCTAGCAGGGACGTCCGGCATAGCCCGGTCGTAAAATATGTTTAAATATGATATTTTAATTTATACAGATTTCATATATATTATTATAGTTTCAATTTTCTATATTCTTATATATTACAAAGTTGTGATTTCATAAATATTTAAAAAAATATATATCCATATGACTTACGTCATTTTTTTTTTTTTTTTACACAGTGATCACCACTTATCAAGGCCCGGAAGCCACTCAGGGATAAGGGTTATTGCAAGTACATTACGTTAGTGTGGAGATTTGATGAAGTGTTTACTTAAGGGGGCGGTTTATTAGGAATTTGTTAACATTGGACTTGAAGACATCCAAGTTGTAGTTCGGAGGGAAGCAGGCAGACGGAACAGAGTTCTAAGAAAGAAGCTTTATTCATGGAATCCGCGTTTTGATTTAGGCACAGATATAGAGTGGGGGAAATTTTTCACAGTGGATTCAGCTAGACGGGTGTTTTTCGTGAAAGATTGGCGAGGGGGGACCAGAGATTGGAGTTTAGACGAGCATCTGCCATGGAAATAACGATAAAACAAGGACAGGCTCGCAACGTCTCTTCTGTGGGAGAGAGGTTGCAGGGAAGAGAAAAGGGCATCCCCCACTAAACCACGGAGTCTATTTTGTACTCTGTCAAGGCAGGATAGGCTGTTTTTAGCAGCTCCTGCCCAGATATGGCAACAGTATTCCATCCTTGGTCGTACTTTAATATATCTACACCTCTTCCCCCTGTTAACATCTCGAACATTCTAAATCAAAGAATAACATCTTTTACTGAATTCCTCTTCGTCATGTAGCATTCATTTCGGTTGCATTGACCAGAAATTTCGTCAGCTTTACTACATAATCAGGTTACCTGGATTTATTATTTTTTTTTTCTTTCAATAAAAGTTTTAAAATAACGCTGTAGTGTTTTCTTTATGGCGACAATTTTATCGCACTACCTTGTAATACATCTGGAAGACATGGGGTTGAGGCAGTTAGGGATAAATAAAGATCTGGTCAGAGTTTGCAGGGCTTTACGTTGTGAGTCAAACAGTCGCATTTGCGAGTGATTTATTTTTTTTTTTTCCCAAGTTGTGACTAGAAATACTAAAACGCTTATCTTTTTAGCGATTGCATTTTTTTTTTCACAGATAATCTTCCACAGTTCATTACTGAATGAAAAAAAATCTTTTTAATCATTTTTTTTTGTTTTGTTTTAATAAAACAAAGTCAAATTATTTAAACAATAAAAGTTTAATAGCTCATCGATCCCAGAAGATCAAGATAACAAAAAAAAAAAAAAGATGAACTTTATTGTGTGTATATATATATATATATATATATATATATATATATATATATATATATATATATATATAATCTCATTCAAAACATATCGCTAAAACCAAAACAAACAACTAAGTAAATCGCGATATATCCAGATAGTCGTGCGAGATGGGTCAGCGGTTAGGGGTTTCGGCTCATTACCGTTGGGCCCCGATTTCGAATCTCGCTAGATTCAGCCACTCTGATGAGTCGTAGACGACGAAACACATGTCAGTGGATAATTATATTTTAAATATATATATATATATATATATATATATATATATATATTCTCTAACTTTCCAGGTTTTGGTGTTTTAATATTTTTAGTGAATGACATTTTTTCTTTCAATTTCACTTCCGTTCACGTCTTTGATGTTTTTAGTATCCAGCATTTTTTTTTATTTATTATTTTTTTTTTTATAATATCTACCCCCTCCACTTTACCTCTTTTACTATCAAGCCTCTTTCTATTATCTGCATTTCTTCGCATATCTTGCAAAGTTACCCCAAGGATAGTTCTCAAACATTCTAGATCAGAGAATAAAATCTTCTTCTACCGAACTCCTCTTTGTCATGGTTGTGGTCGTCGCATTCGTTTCGGTTGGATCGACTCTTTCTAACAAGTTCACCACGTCCCGAACACTGGCTGACCAGGTATAGTAATTCAAGGCAGCTTCTGTTATGAGTGCAAGCCATTTGCGGTTCCCGCGACGGACCTTGTAAAGATGCAGGCCCCAAATCAGTTCAGCATCCTTCATCTTCCCGAGTCGGATTTTGAGTTGACCACTGCGACGTTTCTTCCAGCCTAGTGGTGATGCTGGGTCGCTGACTTAATGGATGAATTCACCTGGATGTTGTCGAAGGGCGTAACCAAACCAACAAAAGCGTCTGGGAGAGACTTTTGGAGCGTCCACCACGCACCATGAAACCTCTTTACGTAGCTGGAGACAGAAAACATGTTCAAACCCAATTATTTAATTGGAATTTATTATGGAGATGAATATTATTAATTTATTTATTTATTGCGGACTATTATCCTCATTTGAATTGTTGTTTCAGCCAACTATTCCTCTGGCCTCCGTCAGGTGGTAACCACAACGGGATAGGAACTCCGAATCTCTTTGCAGCATCCTCAGTAATTAAGGCCATCTGTAGTTGTTGTCATATATGGATGGCATTGATTGCTGAGAATGCAATTAGGAGATTCGGAGTTCCTATCCCGTCGCGGTTACCACCTGACGAAGGTCTGAGCAATAGTTGGCTGAAACGTCGTGAAACAACAATTAAGAAAGATGAGGATAATAGTTTGCAATAAATAAATTCATGTTCAAACAATGTTTGTTTTTTGTTTTTCGAAGAACGTTGATCTGTTATTGCTAAGCTTAAACATTTCATTAAAAAGGCATTTACTTTCCTTTCATGCGCCGCTGGTATAGGTGTATCAGAATTTTTGTAGGAATTTTTGACACCCCTAACACGAAACTGCAAATAAAATATAAAAAAACTCGTAATTTCTCTTTTAAAGGTGGGTTGTTTATTTTCTTTATGGATTATACTTCCAAAATAAACTATTAAAGTTGTATAAAAAGTAATAGAAATATTTTTTAAAAAATTGTAATGAAATTGATTGAATGTTACGAGTTCAGTACTTTTGAATTTTTAAACTTTAAAAATCTATCAAAATTTTTCTATTGATTCTATTTTTACGATATTTTCAGGGTCAATGTGAAATTTTATGCTCCAATAAACCGAATATGATATTTTAGACAAACGGTTTTTTTTTTAAATTCACGCCCCCCCCCTCATTTTCAAATGTCTATTAAAAAGTAAATAATTAATTTATGTACCAAAGTTTTATATATCCCAAATTGAAGATAAAAGATCAATAAATAATATATTCAAATTTAAAACAAAACAAAAATAGTGTTTTTTAGAAATTTACCTGTAAAGTCCGAAGTTTAAAGCCTTTTTTTTTTTTTTTTTTAAACCACGTTGTTTGTTTGTTTTTTTTTTTTTGTTTTTTTTTTAATGAAACCTTGGTCTTTGCTCCTTTAATTGAAAAAAAATTAGGGCTTGAATTACATTTTTCGAGGAGTTATAAGCTTGGAAAGATAGCGGATGGAATTATTCAATAGTTTTCACGAAATTTCTGACACTGCTACCGCTGGTATAGTCCATATTTCATTTATATATATAATTATTTTTTTACTATAATAATTAAATAATAATAAAAAAAAATATGTATCTTTTTCCAACTTAATTTTCTTCCACATGTACAGAAATATTGGAAATGTTTTGGAAATTTTTTTTTTTTGTGAGGGGGTGGGGTATTAAAAACAATATTTTCAAACGATCACATCATTTAAAAAAAATCAAAAAACAAATAAAATTCAGAATTTGGTAAAGTTAAAACTGTACTAATGTATTTTTGGCACTGCACTGAAATAATAACGTTATTTCGAAAGCCATTCTTAACATGGAGAAGGGGGCATTTTGTAACTATTATGTGCTTCCACCTAACAATTTAATAATAATAATAATAAAAAAGATATCCTGAAACTCAAATAGTTTTTTTTATGCTAAATTTAAAAATAACGCGATACCAAAAATATATAAGCACTGTTAAACTCTGCATGAGCCATTCTTTTGCAAACAAGTAACTTATTTCTACGGCCGTCGGTCTCCTTATCTTCATCCATCGCTTGCGAAGATGATCGTGATCATGCAATTCTTCTGTGGGTTTGGAGATGGCTTGTTTGATCAAACCAGGCATATGGCATACATGACCTGTCCAACGAACCTGGCGTGTTGTAACATAGTGTGTACAGACGGAAGGTTTGGCCAGGCTAAAAACTTAGTATCTGGTACCGTGTCTAAATTTCGGCTTTGACCAAACTTTTCAACGTCATTCAAAAGCC
>NC_136514.1:88256015-88326015 GCF_053919585.1 Euprymna scolopes
ATAACTATATATGGAAAGAGTTTTGTGTTTACTATAAGCTTTTTATGCAAGTATAAATCATGTAGAATATCTGCATGAATATAATTACACATAATAGTTAACTAAAGATGATCATCCCATAAGAAAACCGAAAAAAAAACTAATAGGGAATTGATTAAAATGAATGTTTAAAAGAATATACAAATTAGCTATATCTTTTGCAGATGAATGCAATTCCACAAACCACTATAACAAAGTTGTATTTTTTTTTTTTAAATAAATAGAAAAACTCTTTTAATATAAATATCAATACAAAAAAAAAAAAAAAAAATAGTATATATGGTGGAATGATGACTAGAAAAGACCTGATTCCATTTCCATTTGATGAAATGAGTACGTGTTTTCCCTTTAACAAGGATTCCAGATTTGATGGCAAGTTCATCGTGGAGGGACCATATATTTGGACGGGGGGAGGGGGCAGTAATTCACGGATATTATATATTCATCCTATTCCAGCTCGACCAAGCCTATCAAGTCATAGCGAAAACGCGCTCTGTTGCTTTGTTTCCTCATTGTTACGGCCGTGACGTCACCCACGTGATCTGAAACGTCATTCGCGTCTCTCCCGTGATCGTTCTTTCTCATTTTTGTCATTTTTTTTTTTTTATTTACCGGTGACGTCATTTTGCGCTATGTTACAGGATGAGAGCCATGCATCAAATTTTGAACATTCAAAATTTGATGTCCGTCTAAATTTCGACTTTGACCAAACTTTAAACTATAAAGATCAAGGTCATAAAAGATGACCGACTTCATTGGCTGCAATATGGGCCAAGTAGCGAGTCTCTTCAAATAACAGAACCGAAAGTATTGCCGAAAGTGCGACTTTTTTTCCGTAACCTTTGACCTGGATATCCCAAAATTAAATCAGCTAGAAGTTTGACCATGATTGATATTTTGAGCAAGCCAACCATTGACACAACAGGACGGATCTCTCCACTAACTTTTAAACCCAAATGGTTTTCTTCTTCTGTAAAAATAATTGTCACTATCAGTTAAATATTTTTTTTTTAAATAAATGAAACGAATCTTTCGTATATTATACTTTTGTTAGTATATCTGTCTGTCCGTTTCACATTTTCTCGGAAACTACTGGTACAATATGGTTGAAATTTTGTATGGACTATTTTTTTTATGAAGTGCCACGAATTAAGTATTATGGTATCCATTTGATGCACAATAACGGATTAATTAAGAGGACTAGTTGACACACTACCATATTTACTCTATAAGTTTGGCATAACGCATTCTAAGTCAATGAACTAACCTCACTGATTTGCCATTTTTTTTTTATTTTTTAACAAAGGAGTCACCACTTATTAAGGCCTGGAGACCACTCGAGGATAATATCATAGTAATCATTAGTAGTGTAAAATTTGGTAAATTGGATTACTTGGGGTTCGGCTTTATATATACAGACAGGATGGAACGATAAAATTGTCGCCCTAAAGAAAACAACACTACAGCTTTATATATATATATATATATTATTCCTTAATTGGAATTCATTTTTGAGATGAGCATTATATATATTAATTTATTTTTATTTCGGATTATTATTCTCATCTTTATTAGTTGTTGTTTTTTTATCTTTTATTGGTTTTGTTTATTCACAACGTTTCGACCAACTATTCCTCTGGCCTTCGTCAGGTGGTAACCACGACGGATAGGAAATTTGAATCTCCTAACTGCATTCTTAGCCATCACTGCCATCCGTAGTTGTTGTAGTCTCACCACATTTTGGTCAATTAACCTCTGGCACGCTTTGGGTGGGATTGAAACCGCTATCTTCAGACAATATTCATCTGGAACTGTAGATATTCAATGTCTCTATCAACTGCGCCACGGGCCCCGAAGGGCGATCAAGGTTGGATTCTTGGATTATTTGTGAATAAACAAAACCAATAAAAAGATCAAAAAACAACAAATAAAGATGAGAATAATAGTCCGAAATAAAAATAAATTAACTACAGCCTTATTTTAAAACTTTTTCAGAAAACTCAATTCAGGTAACTTGATTATGTAGTAAAGCTGACATCTACTCAATGTAGCCGCCTTCAGCTTCAATCACAGCCTCTATGGGTTCAGAACTGGGAGCATGCCTTTTCCACAAGCACTGGTGAGAGCTTGGCGAATACTCAGCGGATGGCGGTGATCAGGCTGGCTTTAGTGTCGTGAGAAGTCATGTTTGTGATGTTCCCTATGTATGACCAAACAAATTAGTCCAGCGTGTTCAGGTCGGGGGAGGAGGGTGGCCAGTGAAAGAAGGCTACAAAGTCGTAGCACTCTTTCTGAAGTCAAGCCTGGGTCTCTTTGGACTTGTGGGCCGGCGCAGAGTTCTGCTGCCACACCCAGGGTCTGCCAGCGGCCACCTAATTGCACCAGGAGATCATCACCCTCTTCAGCACATCCAGGTACACATTGGTGTTGACTTTCAAGCCGATATCGAATATGTAAGGTGGCATGATGTGTCTCTCTCTTGACACCACACCAAAGACCATAATCGTGGTCAGAAACTTAATTGAGCTGCGCCCTTAAGCGTTAAACTGGCCGAATTTGCATTTGGAAAGTGCTGGCAATGGTCCTGTTGTCATAACTTGGATCAGTAGAGAGCATGAGTTCTACAGTGGCGCATCTCCGATCTCACTCGTTCAACATTGTGTCACTTTCAGACATTATAAAAGGTTCCAATCATTCTTGGGATTTGTACACAACTAGCCAACTAGTAGATGGTCTGCAACAAAAAAAAAAAAAAACGAGTCAAACTTCTTACTATTCTTTGTTCACTTTTGCGACTGAGGCATACAGCGTGTATTGGTTCCTCTACAACGTTACAATACTATTTGATAAGAATAATCGTCATATCACAGTGTAGTATCTGTTCTGATACTACACTTCACATTTCCTGACCTCGATCAGTGGAGGAGAAATCCTTCTAGACTGAGGCAATTTTTACTTTTGTTCTTATTCAGAGTGACCCTTTTTGGGGAGCTGGATTTCCCCCACATTAAAAACCGACTTTGTGTCTAACTCTGCCCTCGTGGGGAGGCAAGTAAATAGGAACAGTAAACGTCATGAAAAGTTTCAGCCGGATCAGATAGTTTCTCAGGTATTGACATTTCCAACTTCCTGAATACTTCGTACAAAATGGAGAACTAAGACGTTGGTTCATTATGTTTTCAGGCGGAAGTATGCAGCTTGACTACCGTCGTTTTTTAATGTGAAGAAAAGGAACAAAAATAAAAACTCTCAGTCGTGAAGGATTTCTCCTCCACTGACAGGGAACAAGAAACCGAAGTGCAGCATCTGAAGAACAGATACTACACTTTGATCTTGTCCCGAAGGACTTATGTTTTCAATGTTGAGATGTTATCTTTGTCTGTCTATAAAAACGTTACTAATTTCCCCCCTTTTTTTTTTTCAACGTTACTAATTCCCCCCCCTTTTTTTTTCAACGTTACTAATTTCCCCATTTTTTTTTTCAACGTTACTAATTTCCCCCCCCCTTTTTTTTTTTCAACGTTACTAATTTCCCCATTTTTTTTTTTTCAACGTTACTAATTTCCCCCCACTTTTTTTTTCCAACGTTACTAATTTCCCCATTTTTTTTTTCAACGTTACTAATTTCCCTTTTTTTCAACGTTACTAATTTCCCTTTTTTTTAACGTTACTACCCCCCCCCTTTTTTTTTACATAAGAGTCACTACTTATCAGGGGCCGAAGGCTACTCGAGGATAAAGGTCAATGAATGTACAGTAGTCAATGGGATAATATCGTAGTAATCGTTAATAATGGAAGTTTGGTAAATTAGATTACTTAAGGGGAACGGCTCATCAAGAATTTGTTTACGTTGGACTTGAAGACGACCATTTTGTAATCAGCTAGAAAACGGGGTAACTGAACATAGTTCCACAGGCATACAGTTCTAAGAAAGAAGCTTTGTTCATGGAACCTACGTTTAGGTTTAAAGAGCGGGTGAAATTATTGATAATGATTTTAGAGAGACAAGTGTTTTTCGTGAAAGTTTGGTGAGGGATGAGGGATAGATTGGAGTTCAGACGAGCACTTCCTATGAAAATAAGTATAAAAGAAACCGTCTTTTCCTTTTTTTTTTTTCTTCAACATTACTAATTTGCTTTTGTGATGTCGAAATCTAACTCGTTTGAGGCTAATTAAATGGTTATCACAAATTACTAGGCTGACTGACCACAGATTATCAATTTCTAAACGTCTATTTTCCCATGGCTAAAAAAAAAAAAAAAAAAAAAAAACACACACACACACAAAACAAACAAAAAGATAAAAGGGAAATGTTTTAAATAAACCAACTCTTCAATTAGGGGAGGGGGGAAGAAAAAAAATGTAATACGTTGCCAGGGCGGAGGTGTAGTTGTCTATATTTTTCCCCTTCATCACAAGCATTAATCGTACTATTTTTCGCTTTATTATTAAGACTAATGTGTATTTAGTTTTGTGTGTGTGTGTGTATATATATATATATATATATATATATATATATATATATATATATATATGGTATTAAAAGCAGAAACCTAAAAGCTCGACGACGTTTCGCCCGTTTAGTGTGGGCTTTTTCAAGAGTAAAAAATGTTCGTTGACGAGAAGGTTAGTTAATTAGGGGTGTGTGTATATATATATATATATATATATATATATATATGCATCACCACTTATCAAGGCTTTGAGGCCACTCGTGGATAAGGATTAAAGAGTGTACAGTATAAATTGGACAATATAGTAATCGTTAGTAATGGAAATTTGGTACGTTTGTTAACTTATACGGAACGGCTCATCAACAACTTGTTTACGTTAGACTTGAAGACAACCATATTGTAGTCAGCTGGAAAGCAGGAAAACGGAAGACAATTCCACAGGCGTGCAGTTCTAATAAAGAAGCTTTGCTCATGGAATCTACGTTTAGGTTTAGGCACAGATAAAGAGTGGGGGAAATTATTGATAGTGATTTCTGCTAGACGGGTGTTTCTTGTGAAAGCTTGGCGAGGGGGGACCATAGATTGGAGCTCAGCCGAACACTTGCCATGAAAATTACGATAAAGCAGAGACAAACTCGCAACATTTCTTCTGTGAGAAAGGGGTAGCAGGGAAGAGAAAAGGACATCCCCTATGAGGCTACGAAGTCTATTTTACACTCTATCAAGGCAGGATAAGTCCTTTCTAGCAGCTCCTGCCCAGATGTGGCAACAGTACTCCATCCTTGGACGTACCTGGCTCTTATATAGATAGAGAATTGCGTCAGCAATGAGATATCTTCTGGATCGATAGAAGGATCCGACCATTTTTCCAGCGGCCTTGGCAACGGATTTAATGTATGTGTTCCACTTAAGATCAGGAGTAATAGTAAAGCCCAGAAGCTTGTCAAAACATGAGGCCTTCTCAAGACGAGAGCCATTCATTTCAATTGATGCAAGATGGGGATCAGAGTGTTGATGATGTAAAGATAAAAGCTTGGTTTAGATGCATTAAAAGTAACCAGCCATTCCTTTCCCCATTGTACCACATGCTCAAGATCAGAGGAGCGAGAATCAAAGAACTTGGTCGTTTACGGTCTTAGATGTGCTACCATAGATTCTAGTGTCATCAGCAGAAATGTCTACGAATGATATAAGGATGTGATTTGGAAGATCATTAATGTAGATCAGGATTATATATATGTGTATATATATATATTAAGAGGTAGAGACGTGAGATCAGCATATTTATTTCCACGTAAATAAGGAACTTGCATTACAATAGAAAAGTAATATGGTTACGCTTAAACATGGAAAAGAAAAGGACAAGATATTCTAGTAAAAATAAATCTATAACTTAAAATATTGCAGCATTAAGAATTTTTTTTATTCAATTTATAACATTATATAATTAATTCTTAATGCAACAATATTTTAAGTTATAAATTTATATTTTTTACTAGAATATCTTGTCCTTTTCTTTTCTCATTTTTAAAACTAGTCCTTTACTTTTCCATGTTTAAGCTTAACCATATTACTTTTTATGCTTGCATTTTTCTATTGTAATCCATGATTTTTCCAATAAATTCACTTGTTTAATTTCAGTCTTATTTTTTTGCCCCCATAAACACATATGTAATAACAATGTACGGCACTCGTCTGCTTTCAATAAAATCCCCCCAATTATCTCTCTTTCATGCTTTCATTAGTGAATTAGTAGCAACAGTAGTTGCTGAAGCGACGTGGTTGCTATGGAAACCAGCCATAAAACTGTCGCTCACCTCATATTTTTTTATGATTTTTAATACCAGTAAATTCATAACTTTTGTTTTACTTAACGAAAATTTAAAAATATTTTTCACAATATAGCTGAGGTGATCTATAAGCTGTAATTGTTTAAAATTTGGTCGAAAAATGAGTGAGCGGTTAAGCTTTAAAGCAGTTCTAAATGACTAAAACTGCCACTTAACCATGTATTCAAACACTATAGTGTTTGAATGATATATGAGAGGCGTGCAATAAATAATGCCCCTGACCCACTTCCATTTGTCTGATCCAGCTGAAATTTTGCATGTGCAATGATTTATATCTCTATGGGTTATGTGGCAAATTACAGCTCTGAAGTAATTGTGCTTTCTGTTTTACAGGTGTTTGAACTGAGTCAGGTGTGAAATGGACCCTGTTGAATGTCAAGCAGTTATCCGGTTTTTGTATTTAAAAGAACGCACACCACACACCACAGGAGAATTTTGATGAAATGAAAGAAACTTACGGCAATAATGCCCTATCATATGACCTTGTAAAACGCTGGCATCGTGAATTCAAACATGACCGGAAGTTTGTGGAAACAGCTCCCAGACCTGGTCCCCCACCCTTCTGCTATTTATGAGGCATCTGTCCGTCAAGTTGAGGCTGCCATTTTGAAAGATCGGCGCATTACTATTCGCCAAATAGCCCAAGGTGTCAAGATTAGTACAGGGTCTGTGGAAACTATCATTCATGACCATTTGCATATGCATAAGGTGTGTGCCAAATAGATTCCCAGGTTGCTCACACCATTCCAGAAGCGAGAACACGTTGAGTGCTCGAGGATGAATTTGGAGATGTGCCAAGAAGATTAGTCGAAGTTTTTCAAAAGACTGATTATACAGAATGAAACCTGGATCCATCACTATGATCCAGAGACCAAAGCCCAGTCAATGCAGTGAAAGCACTTGGACTCACCACCTCCAAAGAAGGCAGAGGTGCAGCCCTCCGCTGCCAAGGTCATGCTCACAGTCTTCTGGGACCAGGACAGAGTAGTGATGATGGATTTCCTAGTAAAGGGTACCACAATTACAGGAGCGTATTATGCTTCACTTTTGAGGAAATTAAGGAAAGCTATCAAAATCAAGAGGCGGGGCAAGATCAGCAAAGGTATCCTCATCCTGCAGAACAACGCTCCGGTCCACAACTCACATGTCGCCAGATCAGAAGCACGGGCCTGTTGTTATGAAATCCTCCCCTATCCTCCCTACTCTCCTGACCTTGCACCCTCTGACTTTCACCTCTTCCCAGCCATGAAGTTGTTTTTGAAAGGAAAGCTTTTCCCAGATGATGCAGCCTTGATTTCTGAAGTCACGTCGTGGTTGGAGGACCAACCTGGGATATTCTACAAAAACGGTCTCCAGAGCTGCATCAAACGATAGGAGAAATGCATAACTCTGAGTGGTTCATATGTAGAGAAAGACTAATAACTGTGCCAAGTTTCGTTGCTCTACTGCTATGGGAAGTGGGTCAGGGGCATTACTTATTGCACACCCCTCGTACATATATACATTATATATATATGACTATTAATTAAAAAATTTTTTTTTAAGATTTTAACCGTTGTATAAATTTTTTTTTTTTTTTTACATGGGGGTCACCACTTATCAAGGCCCAAAGGCCACTCAGGGATAAGGGTTATTGCATGTACAGTAATCAATGAGATAGTATTGTAGTAATCATTAGTATTGGGGGTTTTGATAGTGTCTTGCTTAAGTGGGCGGTTTGTCAGAAGTTTGTTTATGTTGGACTTGAAGACGTCCAAGTTGTAGTCAGGTGGGAAACAGGCAAGCGGCAGAGAGTTCCACTGGCGTGCAGTTCTAAGAAAGAAGCTTTGTTCATGGAATCTACGTTTGGATTTAGGCACAGATAAAGAGTGGGGAAAATTATTGACAGTAGTTTCAGCCAGACGGGTGTTTCTCGTGAAAGATTGGCGAGGGGGGGACGAGGGATTGGAGCTCAGACGAGCACCTGCCATGGAAATAACGATAAAACAAAGGCAGGCTCGCAACATCTCTTCTGTGGGAGAGAGGTTGCAGGGAAGAGAAAAGGGCATCCCCCACTAAACCACGAAGTCTATTTTGTACTCGGTCAAGGCAGGATATTTTCTTGAATTATTATTTGCATAGGTATGGAGAGATGTAAAAGAAACATTCTTTTTTTCTCTTAAATTAAATTGGCGGAATGGGACATTAGAGCGGATTCAGTCAAACGACGTACTGATTTGTTATGTATCGTTTTTTAATATAGTTGCATTCTCAAAGTTAAATTGGTGATCATGCTCCATAATGTGGTTTTATGTCTCACTTATGTTCTCTTTTTGAGGTTACGTTGTGTCTCACCGATGTATATTTTTCCACGGTCATGACAGAGTATGGAATATAAACCTGCTTTGATCTTGGAATTGGTGTTAAATTTAGGTTTATTGATTAAGCCTTTGGTTGTTGAACAAGTTATTTCTGATATTTCAATACTTATGTGTCTTTTTTTTTATAGATCAAGTTGTTTTTAATATTAGTAGGTAGAATTAGGAAAAAAATATTAGAGCTGTTCTTTTTTTTCTTTTTTTTCTTTTTTTTTTCTTTTTTTTCTTTTTTTTTTTCTTTTTCTTTTTTTTCTTCTTTTTTTTTTTCTTTTTTTTTCTTTCTTTTTTTTTTCTTTTTTCGTTTAATAAAAAAAATCTGGTGGGAATTGTAAATCTTTAAAAAGAACGTTCTCTATATATATATATATATTGGAGTTCTTCGTTTAAATGTTCATTGCTGCCATATTCTTAGCGTTTTATCCTTGTTCAAAATTGTAAGTCTTTTTTTTAATTGCCATTGCTCCCCAGTCCATTCTGACCCAGAGTGGTAGTACTTTTTTTTTACAAGGAGGTCACCACTTATCAAGGCCCGGAAGCCACTCAGGGATAAGGATTATTGCATGTACAGTACGTTGTATGTTAGTGTTGAGATTTCATAAAGTGTCTACTTAAGGGGGCGGTTCATCAGGAATTTGTTTACATTAGATTTGAAGACATCCAAGTTGTAGTCAGGTGGGAAGCAGGCAGACGAAACTGAGTTCCACTGGCGTGCTCTTCTAAGAAAGAAGCTTTGTTAATGTCCCAACTATGGGTTAAATAGAAACTGACTTGAAAAAAAAAAATAACCTGAAAAGGGTTGATATGCCATAAAACAAAAACAACCAACCAACTCGCTATACAACAGACACTGATTTGGTACCCCACTATCCAATACAATGACAATGAAAGTGTGGGAGAGTGGAACATTTGTTGATCCTTATTCAATTCCGGACAACACTTTTATACAACCTAACATCACAAGTGCATTTGAGAAATGTTTATCACCACACAAGCAGAAAGGCTCAGCCTATAAAATCAACTGTAGGTTATTTTATAAGACAAGGGCGCGTACAAAATAAATGTTTCTTTTTAGATCACAATTGAACCATGATACTTGACTTTTGTACATTTAATTTTAATTCAAGTGATTATGTAAAAATAATTTAATAAAATCAACAGTTGATCTTTTATAAGACAGGGGCGCGTTCGAAATTAATGCTTCTATTTAGCGCATAACTGAACCATGACACTTTACTTTTGCGTTTTAAACTTTAAGTGAAGCCATTATTTACAGACAATTTTATAAAATCACCAGTAGATTCTCTACAGTGCAATGTAGACTACAATGTATTGTAAACTAAGTCTTTGCGGAGAGACATGTGAAGCTTTTTCCCGATACACTGCAGGGGCCGGGTCCCCAACTAGAGCAGGCAATCAATCCATTTGATTGAAAAATGGACGATTTCACCGATTTCAATGACAATAAAAGTATGAAAGTATGGAACATCCCGGACAACGTCAGGCCTCCCTGCTTGTATTCCATATAGCGATAATTTGCATGGATGGAAGTGGAGCTCTAGGTGTATCAGAATTTTTGTAGGAATTTTTGACACCCCTAACACGAAACTGCAAATAAAATATAAAAATCTCGTAATTTCTCTGTTAAAAGTGGGTTATTTATTTTCTTTATTGATTATACTTCCAAAATAAACTATTAAAGTTGTTTTAAAAGTAATAGAAATATTTTTTTTTTTTTTTTTTTAAACACTAATGAATTTTACGAACTCAATATTTTTCAATTTTTAAACTTTAAAAATCTATCAAAATTTTTCTATTGATTCTATTTTTACGATATTTTCAGGGTCAATGTGAAATTTTATGTTCTTTCCAATAAACCGAATATAATATTTTAGACAAACGTTTTTTTTTTAAATTCACGCCCCCCCCCCCATTTTCAAGTTTCTATTAAAAAGTAAATAATTAATTTACTCACCGAAAAGTAAATAATTAATTTACTCACAAATTGAAGAGAAAAGGTCAATAAATAATATATTCAAATTTAAAACAAAAAAAAAAACGTAGTGTTTTTTAGAATTTTACCTGTAAAGTTTGAAGTTTAAAACCTTTTTTTTTAAACCACGTTATTTGTTTTTTCTTTTTTTTTTTTAAATGGAACCTTGGTCCTTGCTCCTTTTAATTGAAAAAAAAAATTAGGGCTTGAATTACATTTTTCGAGGAGTTATAAGCTTGGAAAGACAGAGGGTCGAATAATTCACGCCTCCCATTTTGAAATGTCTATTAAAAAGTAAATAATTAATTTACTCACCAAAGTCTTATATATCACAAATTGAAGAGAAAAGGTCAATAAATAATATATTCAAATTTAAAACAAAAAAAAAAGAACTGTTTTATAGAAATTTACCTGTAAAGTCCGAAGTTTAAAACCTTTTTAAAAAAAAAAAGCCACGTTATTTTTTATTTATTTATTTTTTTTTTAATGAAACCTTGGTCCTTTCTCTTTTAATCGAAAAAAAAAAATTAGGGCTTGAATTACATTTTTCGAGGAGTTATTAAGCTTGGAAAGATGGGGTAGAATTATTCACTATTTTCACGAAATTTCTGACACACCTACTGGAGCTCTTCATATATAATGCGCTTTGTAGAAAAAACACGGTACTTGTACAGTTTAATCAAGATATTAAAAAAAAAATGCAAATATTGAAAAATAAGTTATATTGTACGTAGCCGTTATCGAATGAAGTTCTTTGAAAAAAAAAAAATGTATTATTTGATCAAGTAGTTTTTTTTTTTTCTTTTTGCGCCAAGAGAGATAATTCTATAACCGCTATAAAGTTTGTCAAAATTTGACGAGATTAATTTGAAACATGGGCAGAAAAAATACCTACATAAATATTTTTTATTTTTTTGGTACTAGCGCACTTATTGATCCATGCTGAAATAATGTTATTATTTTGAAAGCCATTCTTAACATGGGGAGGGGAGGGTGCTTTGTAGCTATTATGTACTTTAACTTCACAATTTAATAAAAACAGACATTATAAAACTTTAAACTTGAAAATACTATTTAAAAAATAGTGCGGATCAATAAGTGCATTAGCACCTTTTTTTCACTTATTTTACAGGGTTTATTTGTCCTTTTTTTAATCCCTTTTTCATTTTGTCTTTTGTTAATCACTTTTTCCCTGCTTGTATTTCATTTGGCGATTCTGGTTCCTGATTGGTTGATATTTATCGCCCCTGGCTATAAATATAATCGTCCAAATCTTGGTGATCATCCATAGTGATATTATGCCAAAAATATTATAACAAACTTAAACGTGGCAGTTATTAAGATATATTATTTCAAACCTAAGCTTTAGAAACCGGAATTGACATTTCAAACTTAATCTTGAGATACCAATAAAAATACTATTTCAAACATGTACTTGACAGACTACAAATATAATTGAGAACTTGATAGACTGACCAACATGCTATTTCAAACAGGCTACAGAAAATACAGAGTGGGCAAAACCAGCTTTCCTTTTTTTTTTTTTTTTAATCATAAAATATAAGATTTTATTGAAAATAAAATAATTTTTCCGTCAATTTATTCCAAAAGCTTTGTCATTTTATAAAGTCAAGTGTGACAACGTTGGGTCTCCCTGCTTGTATTTCATACAGCGATTCTGGCGTCTGATTGGTTGGTATTTATCACCCCTGGCTATAAATATAATCGTACAAATCTTTGTGATCATCCATAGTGATATTATGGCAAAATATTGCAACAATCTGTATGGGATGCATATCAATAAAAAAGGAATTCTTTAATGGCATTTACGATGCAGACTTCTTTTTGATGTTTGTCACTAAATGAATATGTTGACTTTTTTTCATTGTTATAACGTGTAGCAGTAGGTGTGTCAGAAATTTCGTGAAAAATAGTGAATAATTCCACCCCGTCTTTCCAAGCTTATAACTCCTCGAAAAATGTAATTCAAGCCCTAATTTTCTTTTTTCAATTAAAGGAGCAAGGACCAAGGTTTCATTAAAAAAAAAAAAAAGCAAATAAACGTGTTTTTTTTTTTTTTTTAAAGGTTTTAAACTTTGGACTTTACAGGTAAATTTCTATAAAACACTACTTTTTTTTTGTTTTAAATTTGAATATATTATTTATTGACCTTTTCTCTTCAATTTGTGATATATAACACTTTGGTGAGTAAATTAATTATTTACTTTTTAATAGACATTTCAAAATGGAAGGCATGAATTATTCGACCCCCTGTATTTCCAAGCTTATAACTCCTCGAAAAATGTAATTCAAGACCTATTTTTTTTTTTTCAATTAAAGAGCAAGGACCTAGGTTTCAGTAAAAAAAAACAAAAGAAAAAAAACAACAACCTGGTTAAAAAAAAAAAAGGTTTTAAACTTCGAACTTTACAGGTAAATTTTTAAAAAACACTACATTTTTTTTGTTTGTTTTAAATTTGAATATATTATTTATTAACCTTTTCTCTTCAATTTGTGATATATAAAACTTTGGTGAGTAAATTAATTATTTACTTTTTAACAGACACTTGAAAATGGGGGGGGGGGCGTGAATTAAAAAAAAACAAAAAACGTTTGTCTAAAATATTATATTCGGTTTATTGGAAAGAGCTTTATGCTCTTTCCAATAAACCGAATATAATATTTTAATATTTCACATTGACCCTGAAAATATCGTAAAAATAGAATCAATAGAAAAATTTTGATAGATTTTTAAAGTTTAAAAATTGAAAAATATTGTTCGTAAAATTCATTACTGTTTTTAAAAAAAAAATATTTCTATTACTTTTAAAACAACTTTAATAGTTTATTTTGGAAGTATAATCCATAAAGAAAATAAACAACCCACCTTTAAAGGAGAAATAACGAGTTTTTTTATATTTTATTCGCAGTTTCGTGTTAGGGGTGTCAGAAATTCCTACAAAACTTCTGATACAGCTAGTGCAGCAGCATCTTCATCATTTGGGGAGGATGATAATATATATTGATTCTCTCCCTGCGTTCAGAGACTATTGCCACATTTGCATGGAAAATAAACCAGTTAGGTTTTAGGGTGTGTGTTGGGTGGGCATAGGGGAGAATACATCTTTTCAACGAAAAATGAAAAGGTTGTTTGTCTTGTCACTTTCGATCGAAAATATAATTATATTTCTCAGACATTTTGTCGCACATTTATTGATCAGAAAACGGTTGAAAGAAAAAATTAAAAAGCAATTTAAGTTACTTTTTCTGGGGTGGCAGAAGATTAGCTTTTATCGATAGTTGACTGATTTATAGTATTGTGGATTTAAAACAAAAAAAAAAAAAAGAAAAGAAAAATGGTATTTCAAACAGGACTGAAGTTGAGTCAAAATGGCTTATACTGGTTTGGACTTTTGACATTTTGTAAAGTTCCGACTCTAGCTTGCATTTCTGACATTTTGTAAAGTTCCGACTCTAAAAATGTCAAAAGTCCGAGCTAGAGTTAGAACTTTATAAAATGTAAAAAGTCCGAGCTAAAATTCCGACTCTAGTTCGGACTTTTGAAATTTTGTAAAGTTCCGACTCTAGCTCATACTTTTGACATTTTGTAAAGCTCCGATTCTAGCCTGGACTTTTGACATTTCGTAAAGTTCCGACTCTAGCTCATACTTTTGACATTTTGTAAAGCTCCGATTCTAGCCTGGACTTTTGACATTTCATAAAGTTCCTGACTCTAGCTCGGACTTTTGACATTTAGTAAAGTTCCCGACTCTAGCTCGGACTTTTGACATTTAGTAAAGTTCCCGACTCTAGCTCGGACTTTTGACATTTAGTAAAGTTCCCGACTCTAGCTCGGACTTTTGACATTTAGTAAAGTTCCCGACTCTAGCTCGTACTTTTGACATTTAGTAAAGTTCCCGACTCTAGCTCGGACTTTTGACATTTAGTAAAGTTTCCGACTCTAGCTCGGACTTTTGACATTTAGTAAAGTTCCCGACTCTAGCTCGGACTTTTGACATTTAGTAAAGTTCCCGACTCTAGCTCGTACTTTTGACATTTAGTAAAGTTCCCGACTCTAGCTCGGACTTTTGACATTTAGTAAAGTTCCCGACTCTAGCTCGTACTTTTGACATTTAGTAAAGTTCCCGACTCTAGCTCGGACTTTTGACATTTAGTAAAGTTCCCGACTCTAGCTCGTACTTTTGACATTTAGTAAAGTTCCCGACTCTAGCTCGGACTTTTGACATTTAGTAAAGTTCCCGACTCTAGCTCGGACTTTTGACATTTAGTAAAGTTCCCGACTCTAGCTCGGACTTTTGACATTTAGTAAAGTTCCCGACTCTAGCTCGGACTTTTGACATTTCGTAAAGTTCCCGACTCTAGCTCGGACTTTTGACATTTAGTAAAGTTTCCGACTCTAGCCTAGACTTTTGACATTTTGTAAAGCTCCGACTCGAGCTCGGTCTTCATAATCAGATTTGGTATTTAAATATGGATGCTTTATGCATTTGGTGATTCAGATGACATATGCAGCTTCTTGCATCAGTTCATATATACCTGGATATCCCAGACACTGAGTCGGGTGGACCAAGGAAAACCTGGCTTGCGGATATTAGAAGTGATATGACTGCATAGAGATCAAGTGTAAGATGGTGCCTTGTGTTGCCCACAGACAGTTCATGATTTGTGTGGTGACAATCAAAAGTGATCTTGCAGTGCTATCGTGGCTACAGATAGTTGGTCTACGATTACGGGCTCTTAGTTGGCTAGCCATATTGTGTGACCTTGCTAAAGTTGTGATGGAATACGTAGATAACATTGTTTTCATGTGAAATTCAATATTACGATTTCCGAAATTTCGTTCTGATAGTGTACAAGTGCTGAAATTTTTCCAAGTATTCTAATCACTGTGCTACGGGTCCTTGCGATAAGATACACCTGAAGAAGTTCGGAGGTTACATCGACTGAAACGTTGTGAATATGGCACTCAGGATGAGAATAGTAGTCCGAAGAATCCAAGTAATACAAATGTTACAATTTTTAAATTTTTTTTATTATTATTTATTTTTTTTTATTAAATCTGCGGTATGCATGCTGCCTTTGAGCAATTATTAGTTACATTTAAAACTTGTATAGAAAAAGTATGAGAACATTTGAAAACCTGAAACTGTTGAGAAATTATAAAATCATTTTTATTTACTTTTTGTTGTTGTTGTTAAAGTCCAAATTTTCGTTGATAACCTGGCTTCATCATTCGTCAGTCCGATTAAGTATTTTTTTCTTCCCCTTCGTAATATTGTTCTAAGAGGTTGAAGCCTCCCCAAAAAAGAAAATACGTCTTATATCAGTGGTGTTTAAGATCTGTGTGTGCAACCGCTTGATTTAAGCAGGGTTTTTTTTTCTTTCCCTTTGAAAAACTCAATCATGTTCTGCAGAGTCAACAAAACAAACAAAAAAACAAATTTTCGGTACAAAACAACCAAATCACGCATCAGGAGCAAATATTTAATGTGATGAATTGGAAACATAGAAGCCTTTTCCAGAATTGTTGGACTTGACATTAAATAACTTGAAAGGGGTTGGTGTGCCATGAAACATTGAAACCAAATATCATGGATGTTTGAAGATGTGGAAAACTTGAGGTGTAGGGACTTTTTTTTAAAGAATTGTTGAATTTGGCATTGAACAGTCCATAAAGGACTGATGTGCCGAAGTGCCAGGCATCAAAGCAAACATCATAAATATTTGAAAAGCTAAAGAACTTGAAGTATAAAAATTTCTTTGCAAAATTACTTTGATAATAAATAACTCGAAAAAGATTGATATGGTGTAAAATAAATCAAACGAAACATCATAAATAAATATTTGAAGATATTTGAAGATATAAAGAAATTGAAGCATGAAATCTTTTCCAAGAATTTTCGGATTTGGCACTGAATTGCCTGAGATGGGTTAATGTGCCGAAGAGCAAGGCAACCAAATCAAACTTCGGAAATAAATGTTTCAAAATATAAAGAAATTGAAGCATGAAATCTTTTCCAAGAATTGTCGGATTTGGCACTGAATTGCCTGAGATGGGTTAATGTGCCGAAGAGCAAGACAACCAAATCAAACTTCGGAAATAAATGTTTCAAGATATAAAGAAATTGAAGCATGAAACACTTTTTCTTTTTTTTTCACAAAGGAGTCACCACTTATCAAGGTCCGGAAGCCACTCAAGGATAAAGGTTATTAAATATACAGTAGTCAATGGGATAATATTGTAGTAATCGTTAGTAATGGAAATAAATGTTTCAAGATATAAAAAAAAATTGAAGCCTGAAACACTTTTTCTTTTTTATTTAACTTTTTGTTGTTGTTGTTGTTGTTGTTGTTGAAGTCCGAATTGTCGCCAATAACTTGGCTTTATCAGTCCGATTATGTTTTTCTTTCTTTTCTTTTTCTTCATAATGGTGTTATAAGAGGTCGAACCCCCCCCCACACACACACACCCGAAAAGAAAATACGTCTTGTATCGTTGCTGTTTGAAATCCGTGTGTCTAATCACTTGCTTCGTTTTCTAAAATGTGTGACTTTCCATTTCTTAAATTTCGCGCTTGAACCAAGCGGGCAATTTTTACGACGTGCCCCAGCGTATTATAAGCACCCCAACCTCCCCATAATAAGAACGGATTTCGGAATACCCCCAACCTCGAAAGCCGTTCTTAACATGGGGAGGTTGGGGGGTATTCCGAAAGCCATTCTTAACATGGGGAGGTTGGGGTGTTTATAAGACGCTAGGGCACGTCGTAAAAATTGACCAACCAAAAGCGATTACACACACGGATTTAAACAGCACAGCACCGATACAAGACGTATTTTCTTTTCGGGGAGGCTTCGACCTCTTATAAACAACATGATAAAAAAAAAAACAAAAAAAAAACTTAATTGCACTGACCTCTACTTGATAAAACCAGGTTATTGGCGAAAATTCGGACTTTAACAATAACAAAAAAGTAAATAAAAATGATTTTATCATTTCACATTTTCAGGTTTTCAAATTTTCTCATTTAAAAGTGTGTATATATATATATATATATATATATATATATATATATATATATATATATATATATATATATATATATATATACTTTTGCATTTGGTTATTTGTGGTATGTTTTTACCTCCCCTTTATTCTGTTAACGCTGCTGCACTTTTGCGATGCAGCTATGCACCCAAACTAAACAAGCAGCCTCGTACATGTTTACATAATCAAGAACTTTCATAGCAGATTCTTTTTGTGCAAAGATACGCCCGATTCAGCACCTGAGATGCTATTTGGTGCGACTGTATATCCATTTCTGTAGAGAACATATAAATAGGCTTGTTCTCAAAAATGTCATATTCCAAAAATCACATAAATTTATCAAGTAAATTTTATATATATATATATATATATATATATATAAAGGAACAAACAGAGTTATGTGTTCATCAACGTTTCGTCTGTATTTCGAGACTTCCTCTGGATGATATATATATATATATATATATATATATATATATATATATATATATATATATATATATATAAAGCAAGCTATCCAGTCATAAAATATGCATAAATATTATATTTTAATAAATGCAGAATTCTTTATAATAAACAGAAATGTCGTAGGTATTAAATGTATCGTTAAATTCCTTAACAAAAAATGAAGTAAAAAACAAAACAAACAAAAAACACGGAAAGAACAGACGTGTATGCGAGTATTATGTTTTTTTTTATTAACAGTTCACTTCTTGTAAGTAAAAAGAAAAAAAGATATACTCGAGCTGCGATCGAAACCAAAACCCAAAGTCAATGAGTCAAGTACGATAACCATTAGGTCAGCTTGACACAATCTTTAAAAAGTATTTTCAAACCTACTTATTCTTAACATAATGAATCTGTCATGTGAATGATTTATGCATGCGCATTCTTGAAACAGTTAACCAATAAATAAAAATTCAAGGATACGTCTCCCCCCCCCCCATGTACCAATTTTCAATTTTGACCATTTAGCAAACCCCCCCCCCTTTTTTCAGCTGAAAACCAATTAAAGTTTTCCGCATCTCTATACCAAATTTCAAGTGTGTAGATCAAAAATTCGTCAAGTATATAGGTTAAGAAGTGTCCACACACACACACACACATATATTTTCATTTTTATAGATAACTAGCATGGGTTCCCGGCGTTGCCCGGGTGTTTGGAGGTGTGTGTTGAGCAAAAAAAAAAGAAAAAAAAAAAGAAAAAGTGGCAGTAGAAAGGCAGGCTTGAACCCGTCCTGCAAAGGAGGAAAAGAGCATGAAAAAAAAAACCAAAAAAAAACGTGACGTCTCTGCTGTTACTACCATCGTCAACCCGGAAATGACGTAGGTTTAAATTAAGGCTAGACAATCAAAAAGAGGGTATGATTTTCGAAAATATCGATGAAAAAAGCAACCCGTCCCTGTAGAAAAGTGCCCAGTTGAGGGTGAAGAAATTAATGTTTTTAGCCAATTTTTCGGTGTTTGTCGTCTGAAGGGTCGAGCTTCAAAACCATACTGATCTTGTGAAAATCCGTCGCCTCTGTCGAAAGTTTTAGGCAGACAAGCAAACATACATAGATTTATATATCGGCAGCTCAAATTTTCGACCCAAACCGATTAAAAAGCTTGCCTTATCTCTGAATACACTTTATGTAAAATTTCAAATGTTTAGACCAAAAAGTGTCTGAGTAATTTGGTAGAGACCGCAGAGATCAAATTTTTTAAAACTTTGATCCCTATTATGACCCCTTCACATTTATTGTATGTGGCTCTAATCAAGTTATTAAGTTAGATCCATGTCCAAGGAACCCATATCTAAAATTTCAAGTGTTTAGACCCAAAATTGGTGGAGGAGTTTGGTAGAGTTCTCAAAGGTCAAACCGTTGAACTTTGACCCCTTAAGAGCCAAATATCTGGCCGAAAACCCGATTACAAATATTTTCTCAAATCTCAGTATCCTGTATATCAAATTTCGAGTCTGTAGACTGAAAATTGACAGAGATATTTGGTAGGAAAATGTACACAGACACGCACACACTTTCACTTTTATAGATATATAGATAGATATTACATATCTTTTTTACAATGTTTAGCGATTTTGATAGTGAATTTTATTCGTTACAAGATTAATTTTGACCTTGGTAATTAAAATTGAGTTGTCTCTATTTAAAATATGGCAGATTAAAATGCAAACTCTTGATAAGAATTTTTTTTTTTTTTTTTTTTATAGTAAAAAAAAAAAGATTTTTTTCTGTATTTTTGTTATTTAATTCGGTTGCATTATGGTCAAGCAAGCACCAAACCGTCTTTTTTAAATAAGAGAACCTGTTTATCATCTCGTGATCTGACTATGTCGTGACCCGCTGCTGTTGAACGACCTTTTTCTTTTTCGTGCTGTCTTTTCTTTCAAGACAATAAGTTTTTTTTTTTTTTTTTTTTTGTCTCTATAAGCTTACAGGAAGGTTGCTTCACTGGAATGTGGTTGCAACTTTTCCCTTTTTATATCGGATCAAGACTTGTCCAGACTTGCTCGGATCAACGTGATTGATTTAAAGTGGCTTCACCCCCCCCCACACACACGCTTTTCTCTATATCCCCCCTCCTCCCTTCTCTCTTTTAATGGTGTCGATCATCAAGTAATTAAGGGGACTTAAATTATTTCCTTATTTTTATTTTCATCGAGGGTTGGATTAAAAAATTTTTTTCTTGCCTTCACACACTGCTCCCTCGACTATACTAATCTGCAAAAGTTTAAATGTAATGTGTATAGACATCTTGCTGCTCAACTCCCCACAGACCCCTCTTAGACACGATCCCAAATAGCAGACCCTTACGTTCCAAGTGCCAATAAGCTTAACATGTTGAGTTATCCGTTGTGCTAGGGCTAGATTATTTCCACCAGGAAAAAGTGAATTTGCATGCATATATATATATATATATATATATATATATGACTACATTTAATCACATAAATTAATATACGAAAGTATAAATTTATGCGTAAACTTTAAGTATTTACTTCAACAGTGCTAGTAGGTAGAGCTAGGTAGTAAGTTATAAAATATCTATGGCAATTAAGTTACACAGAATATTCCGCGTTTCATCCATGCTAGGATTCATCAGGCTTATGCATAAGCCTGATGAATCCTAGTGTGGATGAAACGCGGAATATTCTGTGTAGCCATATATATATATATATATATATATATTAATCTAAAGAAGCTTTCAATAAAAAAATTTTTTTTTTAATGCAAAAATAAAAATAAAGAATGCAGTTTAGATTCCCCGGAAGGAAAAAAATATTAACCTTAACCTATCGCAGACTTAGCACCTACATAATCCGACTTCTAAAATGCTTATAATGACAAAAGAGAATTCATTTATATAAGGATGAAAAAAAAAAAAAGCATGAACTAAAGTTGTTAAATAGACTTAGATTTCGCAAAAGTCTTCAATTTTTAAACAGAATTGAACTACATTAGGATGAAAAGAGAAAACCTAACTAAAATGTTGTAAATAGAAAACGGGGATCATCAGCTGCTTACCATGTAGCTGTTTCGGAGATTTAAAAACAGGACAGCTGTTAAATACATGGCTCTCCAGTGGATAATACCACTTCCCCAATAAAAAAAAAAAACTGTAAAATAATACGGTTACTATTTTTACTAATATATGAAAAAATAGATAAATTAAATAAATTAAAAAAAAAAAAAAATCATTAATAAGTAAGTTTAGGATTACAAGATCCATTCTGCGACATGTTAACTAGCATAATAATGCTATGAGAATAAAATACATAAAAAGCTTAAGTACCTTTGGTAGCAGAAAGGCAAATAGATAAGAGGAAGGAAACCTAGCCATACATATCTAAAAACCCAATATATAGTCTGAAAAAGCTTTGAATAAAAACATGCAAATATATGTGTGTGTGTGTGTGTGTGTGTGTGTGTGTGTCATCAAGAGACTGTTTTGCTGTATCACAGTTATTTAGTATGGCCAGAAAAGCATCCCTTCACTGGAGTCCCTAGATCCCAGGAAGTCTTCTCTGATAGTTTCTTCCCTCGGATTGCTAGACTTTGGAATTCCCTCCCTGTTTTCCGCTTCCCTAACTGTACTAACCTGCAGAAGTTTAAATGTAATGTGTACAAATATCTCGTTTGCCAACTCTCCAGTCCCTTATTTGACACGATTCTAAACTGTAGCCTCTTACATTCCAAGAGGCAATATGCCTTGTTAGAGGTGAAAAAGTTTAAACACACACACACACACACGCACACGCACACACACACACACAGTCTGTGATTGGTGGTTCAGTCGTTATGATGCTTGTCTGCTGAAAATGCATATGGGTTTCAAATCAGTTGGAAGCACCCACCTGTTTTTGTAGTACCTTTAAATCCACAAATTAATATCCTGATATTATGAGACCAAACCTTATCTCTAGAATCCTTCTTCCAATTTTGATCAATTCATTATGACCAGAAAGTGTCTCAGTAATTTGTAGAGACCACAGAGGTCAAACTTTTTTTAACTGTGATCCCTATTATGACCCCTTCACATTTATTATTTTGGATTAAAATCATGTTATTAAATTAGATCCATGTCCAAGGAACCTATATTTAAAAGTTCAAGTGTTTAAACCCAAAATTGTCGGAGGAGTTTGGTAGAGTTTTCAAAGGTCAAATCGTTGAACTTTGACCCCTTAAGAGCCAAATTTCTGGCCGAAAACGGATTACAAATATTTTCCCAAATCTCAATACCCTGTATATCAACTTTCGAGTCTGTAGACTGAAAATTGACAGTTATTGCATAGGGAAATGTACACAGACAGACAGATATACACACGTACAGATATATATATATTTTTAAAAACAGTAAATGGCAGAAGTTTCTCGAGAGCTCTTTCGGCTATCATCTCGTCAGGAGTAAATCGATAGCAACCTAAATAATATTGTAACGAAAATAAAGAGTTCTAATGGGGAACTTATTAAATGTGCCAAAAGTACGGGGACACTAATTAAATTTATTTACGTTTAAAAACGATTAAAATATTGGCACAACGAGGGAGAAAAAAAAAAAAAAAAAAAAAAAAAAGCGGGAGAAAAAATTCAAAGTTCCCCAAAGAGAAACAATGCGTTTGATGTTTCTTTTTGTCGGCATAAAGAAGGTTGACGCACCGCGATAGAGACGGCCTCCAAAAACGCATTGTTTCTCTTTGGGGAACTTTGAATTTTTTCTCCCGCTTTTTTTTTTTTTTTTTTTTTTTTCTCCCTCGTTGTGCCAATATTTTAATCGTTTTTAAACGTAAATAAATTTAATTAGTGTCCCCGTACTTTTGGCACATTTAATAAGTTCCCCAATAGAACTCTTTATTTTCGTTACAATATTATTTAGGTTGCTATCGATTTACTCCTGACGAGATGATAGCCGAAAGAGCTCTCGAGAAACTTCTGCCATTTACTGTTTTTTAAAACTATATACAAATTCTGTACCTCTAAACATATATATATATATATATATATATATATATATATATATATATATATACTAGCTTGGGTGCCCGGCATTGCCCGGGTGTTTGGAGGTGTATGCTGAGCAAAAGAAAAAAACAAAACAAAAAAAAAACGGTCAATTTTTTAAAATTTTGACCCCTATTATGACGCCTTAACATTTATTGTTTTGGCCTCAAATCAAGTTATTAAGTTAGATCCATGTCCAATCTATATCTAAAATTTCAAGTGTTTAGACCTCAAATTGTCGTAGGAGTTTGGTAGAGTTCTCAGAGGTCAAATCGTTGAACTTTGACCCCCTTAACAGCGAAATTTCTGCCCGAAAACCGATCACATAGATTTTCCCAAATCTCAGTACCCTGTATATCAAATTTCGAGTCAGTAGACTAAAAATTGACAGAGTTATTGCGTAGGGAAATGTACACAGACGCACAGACAGACACACATACACGTTCACTTTTGTAGATATATAGATTTTATTGTATTATCTATATATTAATATGTTAGCGTGTGCGTTATTTTGTGTGTTACACTTACATCTTTTTTTTTCCGAGTGACTGTCGTTTAATTGTTAAATTGTTAAGACCTACCATTTCTTGTAATAAATAATTTTAAGACCTACCATTTCTTGTAATAAATAATTTTACCAAGAATTCTTTATAAGTTTTGGTTTCAGTTTCGATTATAGCTAAAGGAATTCAAGTTATATGAATATATTTTTATATTTATATAATTTTTTCTTCCTAAGTTTTGGTTTTGGTTTCGATTCAAGCTGATGCGTCCAAGTCATATTGAATATATTTTTTTTATTTTTTAAATCACAATTTTATAATATATAAGAATCGATAGGAAATTGATTCTATAAAAATATATTCGAAATCTGCATAAATGAAAATATCTTATTGGTGCGTATTTTATGACCGGGCTATGCCAGGCATCCCTGCTAGCTTAGATAAATACTTTTGCAGTTTTAACAAGAGCTACAATAATATCAAGGCATCTCCATTTACGCTGAACATCCACAGAATGGCAACATTAATATATTACATACGAAAGAGTCTGCTGTGGAATTTCCACAGGTCCCGCTAATTTTATGTCAATATCAACAAGATACAAGTGATTCAAACTTTTCTACAGCCACTGTAGATATATCCTGAGTGAGCAGGATAACTATATTTTTCAAAATAATAACACTATAAACATCAGGTCAAGATGAAAGTGTAGTATCTGTTCCGGCAGATACTGCAAGCAAAGACCATATGTGGGGGCAACCCCACATATAAGACCTTGGTCAATGTAGGGGCAACCCTTCATACCAATTGTCACTATCCAGGGAGCTGGTTAAAGGTCAGGTATGTGGGGTTGCCCCCACATCTGGTCTTTGCTTGCAATCTCTGTCGGAACAGATACTACACTTTGATCGTGTCGCCCGGGCCCCGGAGGGCGTGCGGCCAGTTGTATTTATTTGTTTCCCCACTGAGCAAATTAGGCACAAGGCCGTTTTTTAATGTGGAGATGGAGGGAAGGGGGAGGGAAAGGGGGGGGACCAGCTCCCGAGAGGTGGGAAATGGGAGCTGGATAGTAACTGTGGTCTGTAGGGTGATCCCTACACTGACCAAGTTCAGATATGTGGGGTTACTAGTCATAGATAGTCTTTGCTTGCAGCATCCGTCGGAACAGATACTACACTTTGATCTTGTCACCCCCGTGCCACGGAGGGCGGGGGGCCGGTTGAGGCGTGCGGCCAGTAATTAGTCGAGTTTCGCTTTTTTTTTTGTTTATACCGAAAACCGAATGTAACGCGTGCCGATGCGGGAAATGTGGAATAATTAACGTTTGAAAGTCAATAAAATTAAATAGACAGGCGAGCTCCGTGGTTAAGTGTGAGATATTACAATTTATAGATGATATAAAAAGTTTTAAGAAGTTGTGAAGCGAGCGAGCGCTTCTCTGAAAGAAGCCTTTTGTGGACATCGAGGAAAAGCGTACATTCATACATACATACATTTTCGCTTTTATATATATAGATTATTAATTTATATCCTTTTGGTCAGTTCTATATTTAAAATGCAATGGATTTTATTTTTAAAGGAATGTTAATAAACTCATATTTACTGCGTATTATTGGTTTTCTGCCCCCCAAAACTTTTTTTTTTTTGTGCTATCTAGAAAAATATCAACTCTATCAAAACGTATTTGTTGCTTAAATATTTCTCATTCTGTAGAATTTCCACAAGTTCTACTAGTAAATGGTATCTTGAGAGTTAAGACAAAAGAAAGTTAACTTAATCGATTTATTTATTTATTGCTTTGATCTCCTCAGAAGACGTACGTTTTATGTTAAAGAAAACGAAAATGTAATCGATTTAAATTTTATGGTAAACAGAACGGGGCATTGATTTTGAAACAAAAAATCTTGATCGATGAATATTTTTTTTCTTTTCGTTTAAATCCAAAAGAAAAAAAACGTCCATGTTTATGTTTTACTTGAGCAAACAAAAAAACTTAATCGATTTATTTTTTGTGTTATTATAAACAACACGGGTTGTTGATTTTGGAAAAAAAAACAACTTATATATGTGATCTTGTGTGTGAAACCTCTCTACCAAACTCCTTTTTGCATATTTAGTCTACAAACTTAAAACTAAATAAAAATATCATATTTAAGCATATTTTACGACCAGGCAATGCCGGTCAGCCTGCTAGTGTGTGTGTGGGCGCATGTAGTAATAAGTAGTGATGTATAATCTTAATACTTACTTATCTACAAAACAATATGTTTAAGGCACCTAAAATTAAAAGAATTGTCTGCAAATACCTGGTAAAATTCAGTTGTAAAAGTTACACTGCTGGAGCTTGAAGGTTCAATTCTCCGTACGGGCGAGACTCAAAATACATTTATGAATTACTTAGCGAGAGCATGCTACCCCAGTGGATTTAATAAAGAGATTTCGTTAGAAATTCTGTGCGGATTCTTGAATTTGAGGTTGCAGGGAAGAGAAAAGGCCCCCCCCCACCACCACCATAGATTGGAGCTCAGACGAGCAATTGCCATGGAAATAAGGATAAAGCAGAGACAGGCTTGCAACATCTCTTCCGTTGAGAAAGAGGTTGCAGGGAAGAGAAAAGAGCATCACCTACTAGGCTATGATAGTGGTTGTAGCCAGATGAGTATTTTAAACATATACAAATATGAAGAGATGGTTTTTGTTGATTTGCTGAAACAAGGAAAAGTCTTATGATTCTGAATTTTTGAGATGAGGATTATTTGTTTGTATTATTTGGATTCTTTGGACTACTATTCTCATCTTGAGTGCTATTTTCACAACGTTTCGGTCGATGTAACCTCCGACCTTCTTCAGGTGTGAACGCTAGAATCTTTCTGCCAAACTTGGAAATCTTCAAAATTTCTAACAAACCCCCTTCATTTCTTAGAACTGCACGCCTGTGGAACTCTGTTCCGTCTGCCTGCTTCCCACCTGACTACAACTTGGATGTCTTCAAGTCCAACGTTAACAAATTCCTAATGAACCGCCCCCTTAAGTAAACACTTCATCAAATCTCTACACTAACGTACCGTACTTGCAATAACCCTTATCCCTGAGTGGCTTCCGGGCCTTGATAAGTGGTGACCACCGTGTAAAAAAAAAAAAAAATTTAATCGACAAGAGTAGCATGCTTTTGTTTCATCAGCCATGATTGCATAGAAGTCCTCAGTAATTCGCAATTAACTTTTTGATTGTCGCTTGCACTGAGGATTGAACCTCCATAAAAGTGTGATATACAACCGAATTTTTCATCAAATACTTTACCCACTATGTCACGTGACCTTATCCATGTTCAACAGAAAGATGCCAGAGGTCGACAAGATACACCTGGAGAAGGTCGGACGTTATATCGACCAAAACGTGAAAATAACACTCAAGACGAGAACATCAAATTATCCATCCCTCTCCTTCTTTAATCTCCTTTCCGCCCTTGCAACAAATATATACAACGGATGTTAAGTCGAACACTTTTAAGTCGGCTACAAACCTGACTAGCTCATCTTGTCCGAAGAGGCCTGCACTGGGTTGAAATAAATTATGAGATTGAGCTAAATTTCTGCTTTTTTTTTTTTTTTTTTTAAACTCTTATACAAATTTAAAAATTGAATATAGCTCTAGTATTGCACTATTGAGCTATCTAAATAAACTTTGTTATTAATATTTGAATACAAAATTGGAAATTTTTTATTTCAATACTAGCGGGGGTACCCGGCGTTGCCCGAGTGTTTGTTTCCGGGACGGTGGGGGAGGAGGAGTTTAAAAAAAACTTTTATGGTAGGTAAGTAGGAAGGATCAAACCCGGAGTCATGAGTAAAAGTAGGAAAATAAAGTGTGAAAAAAAAAACAAAACAAAAAAAAAACATCTGCAACGTTAACAGTTCGGCCACCAAGAAAAGTCCATTCCAGTTGTTTAGGAAAAAAAAAAAAAAAAAAAAAACCCACTATGGTAGGTCGGCGCGAACGTGAAAATATAATGTGAATTGTCCAGCAACCTAACCACTACGCCACAGAGCACTGCAGCTTAGTTTAGTGATTTTAAATAACTTAACATGATAGAACTACGAAGCCAAACCGGTGTTCTCTTCTCAACTGTTCCTTGTGAACGATCTCCAAACGGTGTTAAGTGGTGGCAGGGGGAGGAGGAATTTTTAAGAGAGAAAATATTTTACCACTTCCATTGATCTTAACCGATTTTGGCCGTGACTTCTCAGCAGAAAAAGTATAGAAATCTAAGATTATCGAGGAATTTGAGAACTAATAAGCCTATAACAAACCTCAGATATTGTTCTGCCGTTTGTGCATAATGTATTTGCATGAAATATCTTGATTTTTAATCCTATTAAGGTCAAAGTCAATGAGTTCATTTTATTTATATAGAAAGAGAAGATTATATGTGTGTGTGTGTGTGTGTGTGTGTGTGTATATATATATATGTGTGTGTGTGTGTGTAGCATAGTCACGTTAACATATTGGTTCCCATCAGATCATCGAAGTTAAGCAACGTTGAACCTGGTCAGTACTAAAAATGGGTGACCATTTGGGAATTCCAGGTGCTGTATGTGCTCTCCATTTCTCTTATTGTTTCCAGACAGTCTTCAGCCTCTCCTTGCCACTAGACCCAAGCAGTGCCGATTCATGAAAAGTGTGGTTGGCGATTGTGCAACCCTTGTGTCACAATTATATGTGCAGCTACCCTTTCGTGGGGGGGGGGTCTATTGCCTCTTGAGACTGAACGGAAGCATCGACGTAGACTTGTGTGTACGAGAGAGGGAGATTATTTGCAGTGCAGATTTTGTCTTGAAGGTGTGTGGGATTGAGATGCCATTCTGAAATCTGCGTACAGAGTAGCAAGAATGTCAGGAATCACATTTTGGTTCTCGCCTTAAGAATCTCTCTGATAAAATCTGAAAATAGCAGCACATGTCAAGAGTTTCTGGAACTCTTAACTCGTGTGCGGCTTTTCAAAGAATTCGGCAAATTGATTTTTTTTTTTTTCCGTCGTTGGAAAATGTGTGTCACTGTGTTAATTGAGTGATGATTGTTTCAATTTGTAGTTTCGGATATTGAAACGAAACTTGCATTTTCTATCGCTTACACTTAGATTTGTTGCAATACGACGGCAACTGTCAAATCTGGGTTGCATATTATTCACCTCTCTATAATAAAAAAAAAAAAACAGTGTATTTATTTCTGGATGTGTGTGGGTGGGAAGTTTTCTTTTCTCTATTTGATATACAACTTTTCTCAATCAAATTATCCCCCCCACTCCTTATTTCACCTCCTTTCCTCCCTTCCAACAAATAACGACTGTAAGTCGAACACTTAAGTCGGCTACAAACCTGACTAGCTCATGTAGGTTTAGCAGTTAAAATCAGTATAGTTTTGGAAATCTTCAAAAACTTCCCACAGAAGTTAAAATCAAGACGTAAGGAACCTGACTACTATAGCGATAGATTTTTTGACGCTTCTACACTATTGGGACGAAATTTTGGAACTCGTAATTCTGAATTTCACATGAAAACAATGGTCAGTTTGGACCCAATTATTCATCTAAGGGTTAGAATTAAAAATGTTGTTGCTTTATAACTACACCATTGGCTTCCTTTTACACTGAAAATGTAGGCTTAGCAATTAAAGCCAGTGTTCCAGCTTATCCTCATCTTCATAGTTGGTGTTTCACGACGTTTTGACAACTATTCCTCTGACCTTTGTCAGGTGATTAACCGCAACAGAATAAGAATGCGGAGTCTTTTAATTGTATCCTCAGTAATTACTGCCTTCCATAGTTGTTGTCTTATCGCATTTTGGAAGACTAGATAAGAATGAAAAACTTGGATTTATCAGACGGAAGCATCCAACCTTTAGGGCCTGTGGCGCAGTAGATAGAGCCATTGAATCTTTACAGTTCCAGGTGAGCATTGTCTGAAAGATAGCGGTTTCAATCCTATCCAAAGTCAGTCGGAGGCTTATTTGGCCAAAACGTGGTGAGGTAACAGCAACTATGGAAGGCGGTGGAGATACAGTTACGAGATTTAGCATTCCTATCTCATCACGATTAATCACCTGAAGAAGACCAGAGGATGAGTTGGCCAAAACATCGTGAAACAACAATTATAAAGATGAGGATAACACCCCACAAATAAACAAATAAATATTCGTAAGCATTGTTAACTAATCATTTATGTGTTGATAGTTTTTCGTGATAGGTGTGCCGCGAAAATTTAAAGAGCTCACATAGTATGTCGCCATGTAAAAAAAACAAGTTTGGGAATCACTGATTTAAGGGAACTGGCAAAGCAAATCTATTTCCGTGATAAAATACTGGTGCTACAAGATTAGGCTGTCTGAAGATATTGACTTCTTAATTTAAACTGTGCCAAACATTGAAAAAAAATCATTAAAAGATTTTACAATAAACATAAAATAGTCAAAGGTAAATGAGGTCAAACATTTGTTTTTTTCCTTTGCAAAACTCAGTCATGTTGTGCAAAGCTAAAAACAACAAAAAAAAATCCTCTAGAAAACAACCAAACCAAACATCATATATAAATATTTGAAAATATAAAGAACTTGAAACATACAAAACTTTTTCCAAGATGCAGCATTAAATAACATGAAGTGTTGATATGCCGTAAAAAACATTCAAATTAAACACTAGTAACAAATATTTAGAGATATTAAACATAAAAAAACTTTGTTTAAAATTAAACATAAAAAACTTTGTTTAAAATTAAACTTAAAAAACTTTGTTTGAAATTAAACTTAAAAAACTTTGTTTGAAATTAAACTTAAAAAACTTTGTTTGAAATTAAACATAAAAAACTTTGTTTGAAATTAAACATAAAAAACTTTGTTTGAAATTAAACATAAAAAACTTTGTTTGAAATTAAACATAAAAAACTTTGTTTGAAATTAAACATAAAAAACTTTGTTTGAAATTAAACATAAAAAACTTTGTTTGAAATTAAACATAAAAAACTTTGTTTGAAATTAAACATAAAAAACTTTGTTTGAAATTAAACATAAAAAACTTTGTTTGAAATTAAACATAAAAAACTTTGTTTGAAATTAAACATAAAAAACTTTGTTTGAAATTAAACATAAAAAACTTTGTTTGAAATTAAACATAAAAAACTTTGTTTGAAATTAAACATAAAAAACTTTGTTTGAAATTAAACATAAAAAACTTTGTTTGAAATTAAACATAAAAAACTTTGTTTGAAATTAAACATAAAAAACTTTGTTTGAAATTAAACATAAAAAACTTTGTTTGAAATTAAACATAAAAAACTTTGTTTGAAATTAAACATAAAAAGCTTTGTTTGAAATTAAACTTAAAAAACTTTGTTTGAAATTAAACTTAAAAAACTTTGTTTGAAATTAAACTTAAAAAACTTTGTTTGAAATTAAACTTAAAAAACTTTGTTTGAAATTAAACTTAAAAAACTTTGTTTGAAATTAAACTTAAAAAACTTTGTTTGAAATTAAACATAAAAAAACTGTTTGAAATTAAACATAAAAAACATTGTTTGAAATTAAACATAAAAAACTTTGTTTGAAATTAAACATAAAAAACTTTGTTCAAAATTAAACATAAAAAACTTTGTTTGAAATTAAACATAAAAAACTTTGTTCAAAATTAAACATAAAAAACTTTGTTCAAAATTAAACATAAAAAACTTTGTTTGAAATTAAACATAAAAAACTTTGTTCGAAATTAAACATAAAAAACTTTGTTTGAAATTAAACATAAAAAACTTTGTTTGAAATTAAACATAAAAAACTTTGTTTGAAATTAAACATAAAAAACTTTGTTTGAAATTAAACATAAAAAACTTTGTTTGAAATTAAACATAAAAAACTTTGTTTGAAATTAAACATAAAAAACTTTGTTTGAAATTAAACATAAAAAACTTTGTTTGAAATTAAACATAAAAAACTTTGTTTGAAATTAAACATAAAAAACTTTGTTTGAAATTAAACATAAAAAACTTTGTTTGAAATTAAACATAAAAAACTTTGTTTGAAATTAAACATAAAAAACTTTGTTCAAAATTAAACATAAAAAACTTTGTTTGAAATTAAACTTAAAAAACTTTGTTTGAAATTAAACTTAAAAAACTTTGTTTGAAATTAAACATAAAAAACTTTGTTTGAAATTAAACATAAAAAACTTTGTTTGAAATTAAACATAAAAAAACTGTTTGAAATTAAACATAAAAAACTTTGTTTGAAATTAAACATAAAAAACTTTGTCCCAAATTACTGGATTCGGTATTAACACGAAAAGGGTTGATATGCTGTAAAATCAAAACAATCAAACAATTCCGTGCATTAAATATCAATATATCATGATGTATTAAAAATATTGAGACTTGGACGATAGGGGGGGAAACCCCCCCCCCCCAAAAAAAAAACCTGAATAATTTACCCACCCTCTCCAAATATTCGATCCCTGAAAACTCCGGATGAGCTTAATAGCACCGAAACTATTTTTTTATTTCTCTCAAAATTAAGGTCATTATAAAAGCCGCTTTTATTCAAGTGGTATTATGTTAAATATATTAATGGTATTAGGGCAGTATTTAAAAACAGGGTATTAACGTTAGGGACTTGCAGCTCTTATATTAAGTGCAATTGTAAACCGCTTACATTCGTTTATTTATATACAAAACCATTTTTGTGAAAGGAATATCACTTTGTTTTATATTAGAATCTGCTTTTTAAATTAAATCTTTGTATATAATGAAACTCGCAGAAATGGGGAGGGGGAAACCCGGTTTGCTTGGATATAAAATATGCTTAAATTTGATATTTTTTATTTGTATATCTTATTATAGAGTTGTGATTTCAAAAGTAAAAAAAAAAAAAATAGTATTTAGGTGCCATCAGTTAGAACCGAAACCTATCTCTAATCAAGTCATTTCCGTTTTTCAAAACCATAGTCTCCAGGTTTTTATAGTAAATGGAAAAGTTCGTTGTTATCTGTAAGATGAGCGCCACAACAGTAAGATGGATAGTTTTTTGCTATCATGCTGATGACACCACACTCTATAACAGGCACGACAGGAAAACAAATGAACACATCTAAAGAAATGGCAGAAACACTAGAGGATAACCTCCAATCTGTAGTGGAATGGGGACAAAAATGGATGGTCACGTTCAATGCTGCCAAGGCTAAACTTGTTTCCTTCAATAATTACAAGAAACCTTCTCTACCACCAATATCAATGGCCAACGACACTTTATCTGAGAATACATCTTTCAAACTCCTTGGCCTAACGTTCACAGGAAACATGAGTTGGAACAATTACATTGAAGGCATTGCCAGGGCCGCTGCAAAGATGGTAGGCTCTCTCTCTACCGTGCTAGAAAATTACTAACACCTGAAAGTATCCTGTACCTGTATAAGGCCACCATTCGCCCATGTATGGAGTATTGTCGTCATATTTGGGCTGGTGCATCGGCTACTAGTCTCTCGCTCCTTGACAAGGTTCAAAAGAGAGTCGCCAATCTGATAGGCCCTGAACTGGCATCTAAGCTTCAGCCTCTGTCCCATCAACGAAATGTTGCATCCCTCTGCCTTTTCTACAAGTATTTTAATTGAGAATGCTTTGACGAACTTCAAGCACTTGTGCCCCCACAACGTAAACACCCTCGACAAACCCGACAGGCAGCTAAATCCCACCCCCACACTGTAGAGATCCCTAGATGTAAAAGATCTTTCTACTCCAGTAGAACCGCTAGACTTTGGAATTCCATTCCAGGTACCTGCTTCCCCAACTGTACTGACGTGTAGACGTTAAAGTGTAACGTGAACAGACATCTTGCTGCCCAAATCCCCACATAGTACCCCAGTAGATGTTACCCCCGATAGTAGTCCCCTACACTAAAGTGGCAATGTGCCTTGTTTGGGGTGAAAATGTAAAAAAAAAAAAAAAAAAAAAAAAAAAAGTTTTGGGGAATTGAAAACAAAAAAAAATTTACAAACTAAAGAATTTCTTCACTCTCTTTTTTGGTTTATGTCTGTAATTTATACGTTGGTAAACATTGGAAATCTTTAAGAACTTGACTTCTAAAATAAATGGTAACATTTAATGCTAGTAAAACTAAGCTGTTCTCTTTTAACAATTACAAGACGCCTCTCCAACCTCCCTATATCCATGACAAATAACACCCTACCTGAGAATTCTAACTTCAAACTCCTCGGCCTAACATTTGCGGGCAATATGAACTGGAACAAATACATAGAGGACATTGCAAAGGCTGCTGCAAAGAAGGTGGGCTCCCTCTATCGAACTAGAAGACTACTCACACCTGAGAGTATCCTGTACCTCTACAAGGCCACCATTCACCCATGCATCGAGTATTGTTGCCACATCTGGGCTGGTGCATCTACCACTAGCCTCTCCATCTTGAATAGGGTTGAAAAAAAGAGTTGTCAATCTAATCGGTCCCACTTTATCAACTAAGCTCCAGCCCCTGTCCCATCACTGCAATGTTGCATCACTGTACCTGTTTTACAAATATTTTAACGGAATGTGTTCTGATGAACTCGTTTCACTTGTACCCCCTCGACATACATATCCCCGACAAACCGGCTTAGCAATAAGATCTTACTCCTTCACTGTTAATGTCCCTAAATGCTAGAAAGCTTTCTATTCTAATAGTTTCTTCCTTCGAGCAGCTAGACTTTGAAATTCCCTTCCTGCTGCCTGCTTTCCTGGCTGTACTGATATGCAGAAGTTTAAATGTAGCATAAATATCTTGTTAGTTTTTCCTAGACGTGGCCCGAAATGGTAGCCCCTTACGTCCAAGTGGCGATATGCTTTGTAAGGGGTGAAGATGAGTAAAAAAATAAATAAAAAATAAATAAAAATAACTTATCTTTGGCCAGGTACTTATTTACCCCTCACATCCATTTTTATCACTTCATCTCATGTTTTCCTTGAACTTCTTCCGTGAACAGGTCTTATCCGTTTCTCGAATCAATGTTTATCATTGCCATATATGGTTTTCCACTTTGAACAAGACCTTGTTAGCTCAACTGCTCTACATCTACCAACCCAAGAACTCTCGTCCATTTGTTTCAAATGTGACCATAGCATTCAAGTCTACTCTTCTGCACACATCTCCCTATATTGTCGGCCCTGTCGGTGGGGCATTAGAATATGCCGACTGCCCCCCTGCAGAGGGTAAGAGTCCCTCAATGGGGGATCCTGGATATGACCTTAAACTATATCCAGTGGTGAGGCCCCAGCTTGTGGGCTTTGGGGAGTGTGGAGCCACCCTTTAATTACCATTGCTCCCAGGTCCACTCTGACCCGGAGTGGTAGTACCTGTTAGGGTCCCAACTATGGGTTAAATAGAAACCGACGTGAAAACAACAAATATATTCTATTAAAAAAACTTTTCTTAAAAATCTTTGGATTCGGCATTAAATAACCCAAAAAGGGTTGATATGCTGTAAAACAACCAACCAAACGAACCAACACCTGAAGAAGGGCGGAACTTATATCGACTGAAACGGTGTGAAAATAACATCCCAGATGAGATCAGTAGTCCAAAGAATCCAAATACAATTCGTTAATCCTCATCTAAAAAAAATTACAAACGTAAAAAAGGTATAATTTATAAACTTATAAAATCAAGCTTTATGACACTACTGTTTGCCGGGGGGGGGTGCTTGGTTGAGGAAACCAGCCCCTCTCGTGTTAGACACGACATCAAACGATAGGCACATGGAAACATCAACAGGTTGATGTGTCGTCGGCTGTAACCGGCTGGCATGGGTCATTTCTTGAGTCTTCATTGCGTTGTTACAGGCAGCATTTCCATCATTGGTATTAATAGCAGGGACCACGTGCTGAAATTGAACGCTTGTATAGAAACAGCGAACAAATGCATTTTTATAAAAATATAATTTATTTTACGTTTAACAATGGCGGAGCATAGTTAGTCGCCGGCTCCTGCGTAAGCACAAAGCTGCTATCTCTTCTGTCGCGTATGAGATGCAAGCTCCAACTGTTTAAAACTATATTCAATTCTCATTTTTTTTCATTGAAAGGGAGTGAAAGAGAGAAATATGCGTTTTAACGCAATGCTTTTTTTTTTTTTTTTTTTTTTCAAATTCAGCTACCCGCATGCAAGCCTGATCTTTCTCGAATGATTTTGGTGCCGCCAAATTTCCATAAACACTTGTCAGTCAAACCTGGTTGATATATTCTAATATTTTCAAAATCACAAAGCACCTGCATGACACGCTTTCACTTCACAAGTACAGAACAACGTAGGCACAAGGTTGTTTTAATGTAGAAGCCCCCAGCTCCCCCAAAATGGGAGTTACGTCATTATGCCCCAGCTTTCTGTTATTTTTAAGTGTTTGCTTAAATTAAAAAAAAAAAAATTTGCTGCTTAAATACACATATACATATACATGTATATACGTATTTATAATGTTCATGGTTAACATTGATGGCCGAAAGTTTAAAAATAAAATACAAAGTTATTATCAAAAATGTCTTCATTATATTTGTGAATTGTTTGACACAAGAATCGGGTCACAGTGTTTTGTGATCAAAACAAATACGCATAAAAAAAATAATAATAAATAAAAAATAATAATAAATAAAAAAAACAGGAAACGTTTATTGCGAACACATAACAGCTTGCAAATGGGCTGCGACATTATTTGTTTATGATTTGAAGTCATTTGTTGATTTTTATATTAAATCTGAAATAAATCGATTTATAACAGATCGATTGAAATGACCATCTCAATGAAGGTCATAAATCCAACCATTCGGGGGGGGGGCGATCGTGAAAGGCGTCGATTTGGGAGCCGGTCATGAAAGTGCACACAAGATAACCTTAGTTAAAGATTATGATTATTTTAAATTTGGTTAATTTTACAAGATTTTATAATAAAATGTGGAATGGGTATTCTGTCTGTCTGTCTGTGTGTCTGTGTGTGAGAGAGAGAGAGAGAGAGAGAGAGAGATCACTCATCTGGTATTAGCCAGGCTCAACGCTGCTTAATTTTGGATACCTGGCAAGAACCGTTGTCCACGTGATTATGCATTTGGGAATTATAGTCACTGTATGGGCTCTCCGCTTATCTCGGCATTGTTTCCAGACGTCCTCCTGAGACGAAATGCACCAAACATTGATGCTTTTTGTTTTTCTACTTTCTTTCTTTCTTTCTTTTTATTTATTTATTTTTTTACACCACTTATCAAGGCCCGGAGGCCACTCGAGGATAAGGGTTAATGGGTATACATTAGTCAATGTGATTATATAGCGTTTTTAATGTAGGTATTGGGATTTTTGTAAGTTGGATTACATAGGGGTACGGTTTATCAGGAACTTGTTTACATTGGACTTGAATAGAAGCAGATTGTAGTCACCTGGGAAGCAGGCCAAAGGAAGAGCATTCAACAAGCGTGCAGTTCTAAGAAAGAAGCTTTACTCATGGAATCTACATTTAAGTCTAGGCACAGATAAAGAGTGTGGGAAACTATTGGTAGTGGTTCTGGCTAGACGAGTGTTTTTCGTGAAAGTTTATCGAGAGGGGACCATAGATTGACGCTCAGACGAGCACCTGCCATGGAAATAATGATAAAGCAGAGACAGGCTCACAACGTCTCTTCTGTGGGAAAGAGGTTGCAGGGAAGAGAAAAGGACATCCCCCACTAAGCTACGAAGTCTGTTTTGAACTCTGTCAAGTAAAGATAAGCTGCTTCTTGCAGCTCCTGCCCAGATGTTTCAACAGTACTCCATCATTGGCCGTACCTGGCTTTTATATAGGTAGGGAATTGCATCAGGAGTGAGATATCTACTGGATCGATAGAAAGATCCTACCATTTACCCAGCGACCTTGGCAACGGATTTGATATATGTGTTCCATTTCAGATCAGGAGTAAAGGTCAGGCCTAGAAGCTTGAAAAACTTAATTATGTTCCGCAAAACCAAAAACAACAACCCACCTGGTAGTACCTGTTAGGGTTCCAACTATGGATTAAATAGAAACGGACTTGAAAACAACAAATATATTCTATTAAAAATTTTTCTTCAAAATCTTTGGATTCGGCATTAAATAACCCAAAAAGGGTTGATATGCCGTAAAACAAAAACAATCAACCAACCAACCTTACAGTGGGTAATCAGTCTATCAAGACTGAAGGAAGATTTATGCTAATGGCAGTTCTAGGAAATAAGCTTTGTTTATGGAATCCTTGTTTAGATTTAGGCACCGATAGAGAGGGGGGAATCATTGATGGTGGTTTTAGCTAGAATACTGTTTTCTGTGAAAGTTTGGCAACGAGGAGAGGCATAGATTGGAGCTCAGACAAGCGCACTCGCCATGAGAACAACGACAGAGCCGAGACAGGCTTGCAGCATCTCTTCTGTGAGGAAAGACTTTGCAGGGAAGAGAAAAGGTTACGAAGTCGAACAAAATATAAAAACCATAAATAAAAAGAAACAAATAAAACAGATGAAATGAAAATTAACCTTCTCCAAATATGTGTATTTGTTGCTAAGGTTGCCGGAAAAATACATCACTCTATCGCTCCAAAAAATACCTTATCCCTAACACAATCTTCTCTATAAGAACCAGATAGTGCTTAACCCTGCATTAGTCATCTGAGTGTTCCAAACATGGTTAGTCCCATAGGGTATTAATGCATCATAATACAAAAATGCTTATAGTGTTATTAATAATTACTAATAAATACTAAGAAAGTAATATTGTGCTACATAGTTCAATACAAATAATAAAATCACATTGTAAAAGACAATCTTTAATTTCCTCCTTCAGTCCATTACCTCTGAGCAGGCAATATTCTTTTTCTTTGCCCTGTTTCTTTTTAATGTTCCCTTTTTTGCATAACGTTTTACTGACTTTTATAGGTAAAGAACCGCTGTGTGTCGGAATTACTAAGAGTTCCTTTCTCACACTATCACAACAATGATCAAATATTATTATAATGATATTCAAAAAGAGGCTATGCCACTCTCATATTCTTGTCCAGGGTTGCTAGATTAGCCTTTTTAAACCTGTGTTAGTCACCTGGGTGTTTCAAACATGTTTAGTCCCATGGGGTGTATAATATATATATATGCTCCCAACCCTCATAAACTGTTACAAAATCCACCACCACACCTAAAACTGCCCGTAAAATAAATAAATATATAGTATATCCCAATACATAAAATGTTTATAGTGTTATTATTTTGTAAAATATAGTTATTCTGCTGGTTCAGGATATATCTACAGTGTCTGTAGAAGAGTTTGAATCACTTGTATCTTGTTGATATTAATTTATACCCCCCCCCCAATACAAAAATATTTATAGTATTACGATTTTGTAAAATATACAGGGTGGTCGCTAGAAAAGCGAAAAATTTGTCAAAGAATGATTTATTTTTACAAAGAATAATTTTTACAAAGTTTTTCAAAGACAAATGTTCGATTAATATTCGATTATACTCATAGATACTCAAAATGTCGTCCGTGCACTTCACTGCAGCGTCTTAACCTAGAAATTAATAATTATTTTTATTATATTTTATTATTATTTGGATAATTAATATTATCTTTTGTGTAATAAATCGTAATTTCTTCATATCGTAAGAGCAAAATATATCATTCCATGATATTAGGCAACACCAAAAGTCTAAAATGTACGAAAACAAAATTAATTCAAACAGGAACAATGTCAGTAAAAGAAAGTAAAGTCTACTTTTTTAATCCAGTTTAAAATGGAAAATCTTAAACATGTTTTAATCATCTGGCTAGTTCGTGGGGTGTTTATACCCCCCCCCCCAATACAGAAATGTTCATAGTATTATTATTTTGTAAAATATACAGGGTGGTCGCTAGAAAAGCGGGAAATTTGTCAAAGAATGATTTATTTTTACAAAGAATAATTTTTACAAAGTTTTTCCAAGACAAATGTTAGATTATACTCATAGATACTCAAAATGTCGTCCGTGCACTTCACTGCAGCGTCTTAACCTAGAAATCCAAGCTCGACAACAAAAGAACCAATCAAAAAAATAGCAATCGCGCATTTTATTCGTGATCCAAGCTGACCTTCAAATTTCCCGCTTTTCTAGCGACCACCCTGTAGTTATCCTGCTGGATCAGGAAATATTTGCATTTCCTTTTGAACAGCTCAAATCACTTGTATCTTGTTGATATTAATATAAAATAATAAAATAAATTATAAAACTAAATAAAAATGAAGATATTACATTAGCTAAGTTCATAGTTACAAGATTGAAAGAGTAATAAATTGTAAATAAAATAATCCCATCAAAACTTATGATAAAAAATATACCAAAACATTTAAATTTCATATTAAATATTACAGAGTAAACTAATGATACATAATATGCGCTTATATTTACAAATTTTTCATTCCCACTGGAAACATCAATTGAAATGAATGGCTCTTGTCTTGGGGAGGCCTCAAGTTTTGACAAGCTTCTGGGCTTGACCATTACTCCTGATCTGAAATGGAACACGTACATCAAATCTGTTGCTAAGGCCGCTCGAAAAATGGTGGCATCTTTCTATCGATCCGGTAGATATCTCACTGCTGATGCAATTCTCTATCTATATAAGAGCCAGGTACGTCCAAGGATGGAATACTGTTGCCATATCTGGGCAGGAGCTGCTAGAAAGGACTTGTCCTGCCTTGATAGAGTTCAAAATAGACTTCGTAGCCTCATACTTTTCTCTTCGCTGCAACCTCTATCTTACAGAAGAGATGTTGCGAGTTTGTCTCTGATGTATCGTTATTTTCATGGAAAGTGTTTGACTGAGCTTCAGTCTATGGTCCCCCTCGCCAAACTTTCACAAGAAACACTCGTCTAGCTGAAAACGCTATCAATAATTCCCCCCACTCTTTATCTGTGCCTAAACCTAAACGTAGATTCCATGAGCAAAGCTTCTTTCTTAGAACTGCCCGCCTGTGGAATTGTCTTCCGTTTCCCTACTTTCCAGCTGACTATAATATGGTTGTGTTCAAGTCTAATATAAATAAGTTCTTGATGAGTCGTTCCATATAAGTTATCAAATTTACCGAATTTTCATTACTAATGATTACTATCTATATTGTCCAATTTCTACTGTACACTCTTTAACCCTTATCCTTGAGTGGCCTCTTGGCCTTAATAATGTGGTGATGCCTGTGTAAAAAAATAAAAAAAAAATATATATAAATCATAAAATCATACCTATGTTACTCAAATGGAGTGACTGGACACTCCAGGACAAAGTAACGTCTACCTCTAAGTAAAACTGAAATACAACTCGCCATAGGACATTACCCTCTGAATCAGGAGAGTATTGGGAGGGAGGAAAAGAAATAAGTTGCCAACTAGGAAGTAGGAGCACTTAAGCAAAATTGGGGTGGCAAAACACCTCATGGGACTAACGCCGGATTAAAGCCAAATTTTGTGAATTTGGCCTTTTTTTGAAGCAGTTTGGCCTTCAAAAATAGTATTTAGTCTTTTTTTTTTTTTTAAGTGTAACATACATGTTGGTACGGGTTTATGTTCTTCCAAGTCCCAAAACTACCGACCAGCTTTAATAATTACTAAACGTACAACAAGTATAAACGACAAGAATTTATTAACAAACATGAAAACATGACAACACTGCAATTCAGAACATTAAGGTAAAAAGATTACTCACTTCAATAGTGGGGTTTACGGGAGGAGTGAGGACTGTACTCTAGAGTTGTACTCTGCCTGTCCAACATTATCTTTTAGGAGAAGAACTTTTTGCGTCCGTGCCTCATGTGTACGGACTCTCCTCTTCTTTTCTCAAGGGACCTCACTCCTTACCCTACACCGGTAATCCGGTTCTCTTATTTATTCCCCTACATACAGTCTAAGGACAGAATAAGCAAAATAATGAAGCTGCTTTTAGTTACACATAATTTGAAAAAAAAAAAAAAAAATACAGAAAATTCATGTCATGTTCCAAAAATCATATAATATTATATAGATAGTTGAGACAAAGTACTACTGTCATATGTGGTGAAATGTCGTCTGCAGCACTCTTTCATGTTTCGACCGTGTACAAAATCAACACTACAATCTGTTGGAGAATAATTTCTTCTTGTTCATCCATCCTCTTTACTAGCTTCTCTCATTTATACCACTAGCTCGCCTCCCGGCATTGCCCAGTCGTAAAATACGTTTAAACATGTTATGCAGATTGCGTATGTATCATTATAGAATCAATCTTCTGTTAATTATTATATATTATGAGGAATAATTTGTCCAGTGGACTAATTTGCAAAAAGAAAATAATAACAATGTCGTTCATCAAATTCCGTCTGTGTTTGTTTACAATATCACGTCAGCTGATATTTGGGCTTAACGATCTTAAAAATAGTCTGTCTTTTGTAGAGGAAGAAGAAATTTTACAGGCGAGTATTTTACTTTAGACCGTTCAAGGTTACACTGGTCTAACTTAAAATATCCCCTATAAAACCTCCTTTTTTATCTATAAGAGATGAAAGACTATTTTTAAGATTGAATTTTTTTTCGATTTTCGATACTTATCAGATGAATTTCTGTACAAAACATATCTTAGAACACTGCCAGACATATAAATTAGCTTTGTGTGAAATTTGCAAAAGATAGACTCAGCCGTTTAGGAGCCTATAAGGAAGGAACACACTCGCACACACAAAGTGACTTTTATATAAAAGTAGAGATTATGTTTATAGTAAGTGCTTGACTAATCTCCAATCATTTATCCTTGAGTGGTCATTGGGCCTTGATAAGCAATAACCAATTAGTAAAAAAAACAACAACAAAAAAAGCATGTTGTTGCAAGGGCATTAGCTCTGATCAAATTGATGATTGGTACGGAGTCCTCACGTTCCAATAACCAATGCGTGGGATTGCGTTTGCAGAAAGAATTCTTGCTTTAAGGATGCCGATTTCCTCAGTGAGGCTTTCATTGTCATTTGTCAAATGATGCCTGAGTAGAGACAGCCGATGTTCTGGCTGCCTGGAATTTGAATTTGGCATAATTGGACTGTTTACAAATGGAATGATCACACTGTCGTTACACTCGTTTATCTACAACCACTATCAACAATTTCTCCCACACTTTGTGCCTAAATCTAAATGCAAATTTCATGATTAAAGCCTTTTTTTTTTCCTAGAACTGCTTTCCAGCTGACTACAACATGGTCGTCTTCAAGTCCAATGTAAACAATTTCTGGTACTCTAAACTTCCCCTAACGGAGCTTATATTTATTTATACTAGCAAGACCTGTGGAAATTCCACTGTGGACTCCTTCATATGTAATATATTGATGTTGCCATTCTGTAGACGCTCTTATATTATTGTAGCTCTTTTGTTAAAACTGCAAAAGTATCTATCCAAGCTAGCAGGGATGCCCAGTGTTGCCAGGTCGTAAAATACGCGTTAGTATGATATTTTAATTCTTGCAGATCTGGTATATATCATTATAGAGTTAATGTTCTATCAATTTGTATATGTTTATAAAGTTGTGATTTGAAAAATAAAAAAATATTCTTATATGACTTGGGTTCATCAGCTTGAATCGAAATTTAATCCCAAACTTATATATAACTTTAGTTCCTTCAGCTTTAATCGAAACCAAAACCAAAACTTATGAAGAATTCTTGAAAAAAATTATTTAAAAAAAAAGTATGTTATTGGAGTGCCATCAGCTATAATCGAAACCGAAACCAACACTTACGAAGAATTCTTGGTAAAATTATTTATAAAAAAAGTAGATGACTTAAGTGCCATCTATATATATAAACTAGCAGGGCTACCCGGCGTTGCCCGGGACCATATAAACAATGAAAAAACAAAAGCAGATATTGAACATATGTTTTATTCTTAGGGGAGAGGAATCTTTCAGGGTGAGAGAGAGAGAGAAGATAAAGAGTGTGAGAGAGAGGCAGAAGAGAAAGTTGTTCCATCCTCTTTCCCAAATTTGACTACTGTTCACGTTTGAACTCTCATCGTTGAGTTTATCCTCGAGTTGCCTATTGGCCTTGATAAGTGCTAATATAGAGAGAAGAGAAACAGGGGTAGAGAGAGAGAGAAGATAAAGAGTGTGAGAGAGAGAGGCAGAAGAGAAAGTTGTTCCATCCTCTTTCCCAAATTTGAATACTGTGCACGTTTGAACTCTCATCGTCGAGTTTATCCTCGAGTTGCCTATTGGTCTTGATAAGTGCTAATATAGAGAGAAGAGAAACAGGGGTAGAGAGAGAGAGAAGATAAAGAGTGTGAGAGAGAGGCAGAAGCGAAAATATGTGTTTGTATGTCTCGCAAAAACTTTCGGCACGGGTCACGGATTTTCACGAGATCGGTATCATTTTAAAGTTCCAACCTTCGCCTGACAAATATTGAAAAATTGGCCAAAAACATTAATTTCTTCATCCTAAAATCATCAGTTTTCTACAGGGGGGGGTCAGCAAAAACCGTCCTCTCATGACAAGTTCGCTTCTACGCATGTGTCATACGACATCGGAACATGATTTACTTTAAATATTTGAAAAACCAACACAATTTCGTCGACGTCGTCTTAGCTCAGTTGCTTAGAGCGCGGCCTCATTATCTAAAGGTTTTGGGTTCGAATCGTGGTGTGAGATGTCGTTTTTCGATTTTTTTTTAAATTTTAATATTAAAACAGGGTTATTTAAGCCATTTTTCACATGTTTTTTTGGGGGGGAGGTTCAGATTTTTTAACGAAGTTTTAACATTCGTTTTTCTGTTTCGTATTTTCTTTTTTGTTTTTTCCATTTTTACATTTAACATCGTTCGTTTGCCTTATGTTAGTTTTTTCTGTGTTTTTTTTAAATATTTACTTCGCTTATTCTTATGTTTTGATTACCCCCCCCCCCCCCGAGCACACACACACTTCTAAACACCCGGGCAATGCCGGGTACCCCCCGCTAGTCAGCTATAATCGAAACTGAAACCAAAATTTATGAAGAATTGTGGGTAAAATTATTTATTACAAGAAATGGAATAACAATTAAACGACCCGGATGTAAGTGTGGATACACAAAAGAACACACACGCTATCGTATTAATTAGTCCTCGCGCAAAAGCGCAGGACACAAAATGTTTTAAATAATAATAGAAAATAACAAAGTCTTTCACTAGCGAGGACTACTATTGAACGTAACCAGTTATACACTCCTTTTGAAAATTTCATCTCTATTTTTTTCGTTATCCACTGAATATTTTTGAAACCTATATGAAATATGTTCCTTATTAAATTGTAAAGATTTTCTATTCTGAAAGAAGTTTTAAAAAAATTAATCTAAAAAAGTTATTTTAAAGTTTTTGTTAAAAAATTTCAGATTTTCTTATTATTCAGACATGTATGACAAAGAGAGAGTTGCAAAAAAGAGTTGTGGAGTGAGGAGAATTACAAACTGAAACAGAATATTCAGACCTGTAATAATACAAAGAGGGGGTTGCAAAAATGAGTTGTGATGTGAGGAGAAATACAATCTGAAACAGAGAGTAGGGGAATTTTTATAAATACATGCAAAACCACATTCATTTTTTTTTTAATCCAAATTAATAAATTAAATAAAATATAATCTTAAAAAGATAGGATACAAGTTAGAAAAGCATTTCATCCAAGGCATGAAAATTGTTAAACAAAATGTTTTTACTATATGCTTTAAAAATAAAGGTACAATATTCAATTTGAAATTTATTTATCTTCAAAGTGCACTTTTATACATTTTACAAAGTAAGGTATTAAATTTTTATACCTTACTTCGTAAAATTTATAAAAGTGCACTTTGAAGATAAATAAATTTCAAATTGAATCTTGTACCTTTATTTTTAAAGCCTATAGTAAAAACATTTTGTTTAACAATTTTCATGCCTTGGATGAAATGCTTTTCTAACTTGTATATAGATATGGGCATATAAAAAGTTCACATACAAGGATATTCGCAGAGAATGTTTTTACAATTATATATTGATATTTTTTTTTATATACAATAAATGTTTTGGTTTTCAAATATTGTTGTGTTCAGAAAAAATCTTGTTTTTTTTTTTTTTATTTTTTATTTTTTATTTGCCGTGTTATTTGAACAGGAAGAAATTGGAGTTATCGCCCCCTGAAAAATGGCGTCGTCCGCGTAACGTAAAAGTGACGAATTGTGTAGTATATTTATCATCGATCGATCATTTTTTTTTTTTTTTTTTTTTTTTTTTTCCACAAACTCCGACACAATTTTATTTTGTCGTTTACAATTGTTACTTTTATTAAAAAAAAAACAAAAAAAAAAAAACAAAACAAAACAAAACAAAAATCAAAATGAAAAAAGCACGAATGACTAAACTAATGTTCTGTTTATGGACGATCAATGTTATCTGAATTAAAAAAAAAAATGCAATTGAATATTCTGCTTTTGTTTTGATATTAAATATGAACAACAGTCTGACTGCAAACAATCACTTTTTATTTTTTTATTTTATTTTTTTTTTGGAGGGGAAATAAAAGTAGTAATAGCGTTAACAATAGTAGCACGAGTATTAATATTATTAATAATTCGAGATTATCGACTGGTTTTGCTTCGAATTTGCCTAAATATATATACAATCGATAATGTATGTAATGTCCTCAAGCATCTAATACAAATAGCGTTTTTAGTTGTGTGTGTGTGTGTGTGTGTATATATAGATATATATACTAGCATGGGTGCCCGGCGTTGCCCGGGTATTTGGAGATGTATGTTGAGCAAAAAAAAAAAGTGGTCAATTTTTTTTAACTTTGACCCCTATTATGACCCCTTAAAATTTATTGTTTTGGGCTCAAATCAAGTTATTAAGTTAGATCCATGTCCAAGGAATCTATATCTAAAATTTCAAGTGTTTAGACCCAAAATTGTAGGAGGAGTTTGGTAGAGTTCTCAAAGGTCAAATCGTTGAACTTTGACCTCTTAATCGCCAAATTTCTGCCCGAAGACCGATCACATCGATTTTCCCAAATCTCAGTACCCTGTATATCAAATTTCGAGTCTGTAGGCTTAAAATTGATAGTTATTGCGTAGGGAAATGTGCACACACACACACACACACACACACACACAGACAGCCACTTTCACTTTTATAGATGTATAGATAGATATATAAATTCTTCAGAATAAAGTTATCCAACAAATCAATTGGAAACCTGTGATTATTGGTCTTACAAAATATTCCCTTACTCCATCATATTTAAATGCTTGCAAAACTTTTGTGATTTTCCATGTCTCACTGACTTTAGCAAATAAGGTATAAACCATCATAATTATTTGCTAATATTTTCTCCTCTGAAGAGATGGTAGACACACACACACACACACACACACACACACACACACACACACACACACACACACACACACACACACACACACACACACACACACACAATGCAACTTTTTTTCTTTTTTTTTTTTTTTGCAATTTTATAAATTCCAAATATTAGCGAATATTGATCAGAATTTAACAAATGAAGGTTCGTTAGAAAGGTAATGACCTGAATTGTGCAGTGGCGATGTGACATTTACCCTTAAGGTCGCACATTAAGAGAATCATCCAGAGCCTATTTTTGGCACTTTTTTACAGCTGTAAAATGTCTCAATCATAGTGATTTGTTTTTCTAGTTTTGCATACGAATTTATAAAATATCTGATATTTCTCCAAAACTTCTGGCCTTGATGGAGAGAAGGGTAAAACTCGTTCCTATGGTTTCTAATGCTTTGAAATAGCAGCAAGTGGAGACTTGATTCCAAATATTTCTCATATGTTATATATCCCCTCTTTGGTTTTCATGCATAAAGTAAATTTCAGTGTATAAGGATTATTTGATACTGGAGATATTCATAATCGTACCTTATTTCCAAAAGAGGGGAGATATAACATATGAGAAATATTTGGAATCAAGTCTCCCCTTGCTGTTATTTCAGATCATTTGAAACCATAGCAGCAAGTTTTAGTCTCCCCCTCCATCAAGGCCAGAGGTTTTGTGGGAAATATATATATATAATATATATATAATATATATATATATAAAATATATATATATATATATATATATATATTAGTGTGCGTGCGTTATGTATACGTTGTCTTTATTTTCTTTATTTCAGTCTTTACTTTTCATTCTCTTTCTCCTTTTCCCTATACCCCCACGACCTCACTCCTGCTTACCCTCTCCCTCTAATCTTTCTCTCGCTCTCTCTCTTTCTTTAGTTCTACTGGAATTGAGCCGCAGAAATGTTCTCTCTCTTGCCCCTTTCCCCCTCTCTCTATCATTTTTGCTACTCTCTCTCTCTCTCTCTCTCTCTCTCTCTCTCTCTCTCTCCATCTACGTTTTGTTTCTTTCTCTAGTTCTACAGCAAAAAAAAAAAAAAGAGCTACAAAAGTGATTTGCTTGTTTTTATGAATCAAATAAATGACCATAAAAAGAAACAACTTTCATGTCAATACCTTTCTGCTGACTATCCATTCTCTTTCTGGCAGACGAAAATATTTGCCTTTTCTGTGGACATGAGCCAAAATACCAGATATCACGGAAGGTCACTAGAACAATCTCAAACGTTTGCTTTGATTACATAAAATGATATGGAACAGGCAATCCAACTAAAAAAACAAAAAAAAAAAAAACAACAAAAAAAAACAAAAATAAAAAAAACGAAACAAATTTACTTTGTTTATTAATTATGAAGTCTACTTGCCCGGAGTTGTCCGGGAACATTTATTTTCATTTTTGTTTCGCTTTTTTGTTTTTAAGCTATGACTTTTCATTGGTCACTGCCCAACTTCTGACAATAAAAACAGCCAATCATTGATAAGTTCTCTGTTAGAGCCATTGTTACCAAATCTTTTTCATTTCATAATTTAATTGCTGATTAATATATATTGAATCCAAAAGTGCTCAACCCAATAGCTAGCGTATATGTAATCATAAAATGTTGGTATATGGCTGATATAGACATTCTAAAGTTTATATAACCCAAATAAAGATGGCATGGGAGCGACATTCCTGCTATGATTTATGAAGGTGTCTACAACAGAAATGTCACTATGATAACGAACAGCCAATCAGAAGAAACCGTCTCTCACGTTCTTTACTAATTCTGAGGACTTTTGAACATTAGTAATTTTATTATAACTTTCGTTTTAATGAACGAAAATTGAAAATTTTTATTTCAAAATATAGCTGAGAAAGTGACCTATGAACTGTAAAAATTGTTTGAAATTAGGTTATAAAATGAGTCAATGGTAATAAAGCAGTTATAAATGAGTAAAACTAACACTTAACCACATATTTAACCGATACCGTGTTTGAATGATATTGGGTTCAATATAATAATCATAATGTATGTTTTCTCTGCTTTTCTTGTCATGCAAGTTTGTGTGCACTTGCTGATTTGCATATTGCTAAAACGACTGTTTCTAATATTTTTTCTAGTTAGCTATCCTACATCTGCTGCTGATTTTCTCGTTTGTCGACTCTCTGCTCTTTTGGTCAAGATCAAAGTGTAGTATCTGTTCTTCAGATGCTGCACTACCATTTCTTGTTCTCTTTCGGTGGAGGAACAGTCCTTCACGACTGAGACAATTTTTTTTATTTTTGTACCTTTTCTCCATGTTAAAAAACGATCCTGGTGTCTAACTCTGTCCCATGTACCATTGTAAAAAGGTACAATAAGAGTGCACCGCTTCGTTACACAATTTCTGTGATCCAATGATATCGCCAGGATAACAAAACGCTTCGATAGCCCCACCATCCAGATATACTTTCTCCGCATAAGAGTTCTTATCTGTCACACACTGTCATCTCTTAACCAACCTGTAATTCCATCGCACTTTGTGTACCCAAGTACGACAAAAAAAGAAAAAAAAAAAGCAAACTAGTTGCTCTAACTCACTTTCCATAAACTGGTCATGGAAGCTTTCTTCTTTTTGAGAGCTTTCCAACAAATTCTATAGCACAATATTTTTTTTTTTAATTTATCAATAGCTCCATAATTTTTTAACTCCCCAATAGCTCCATTATTTATTAACTCGATAGCACAATATTTTTTGGAACTCCACCGTTTTTTTGTTTGTTGTTTCATCCAATGCAAATAGGGGCAGGTGAAATGTGAATAAATTCCATGGAATCTTTCACGTTTTTTCTAATGGCTGGAAATACTTAATGTTTCGCCAAGGGTATTTTTTATTGTGACGCCATCACTAGATGGGTTGCCTACACGGCTTAAGAGAGGCCCATCTACCCTCGAGAGAAGGATAGACCATTCCAGCTTCCCAACCTGGTATTTTTACCTCGTGGTACATACAACCCCTACATTAGAAAATCTTTTACAGTCTAATTTATTTCTTCATTATTTTTATAGATGGTTTAAGAGACTATCAGGTTGCTGAAATCCAAATAACACAGATTGATTGATAGTTTCTTGAACAGGAGCTTTACTCCTGTATGTACTCCTCATCGTTTTTTTTTTTTTTTTTTTTTTTTTTTTTTTTTTTTTTTTTCTTTCCTGTTTTCTTATCAAATTATCTGAACGGGAGTGGGGAGGGGTCCCTCACTACCAAAGTCACCAAAGGATCTAATATTTCAAACATTCTTTAGGTCCTGGATATGACCTTAAACAATATCCGATGGTGAGGCCCCAGCTTGTGGGCTTTCGGGAGTGTGGAGCCACCCCTTAATTACCATTGCTCCCAGGTCCATTCTGACCCGGAGGGGTAGTACCTGTTAGAGTCTCAATTATAGGTTAAACAGAAACCTACTTAAAAAAAATTATATATATATACACATTCTATTAAAAAAAAAAAAATTCTTCAAAATCATTGGATTCAGCATTAAATAACCTGAAAAGGGTTGATAAACAAAAACAATCAACCAATTAAACTTTTTACCTTCATCAAAAAAAAAAAAGAAAAAGATGTTTCATTCAATGCCAGTAGACGCAGGTGAAACGTGAACAAATTCCATGAAATTTTTCACATTTTTTTCTAATGGCTGGAAATACTTGATGCTTCACCAAGGTTATCAAGGGTATTTTTTATCATGACGCCATCACTAGATGGGTTGCCTACCACGGCTTAAGAGAGGCCCATCTACCCTCGAGAGAAGAATAGACTGCGCAAGTTTCCCAACCTGGTATTTTTACCTCGTGGTACATACAGCACCTCACCTTCCCAAATGGTCACCCATCTGGTACTAGCCAGGCTCAACGTTGCTTAACTTTGGTGATCTGGCAAGAACCAGTGTATAAACGTGATTGTATCGGAACTCCTCAATAGCACAATATTTTTTTTTAACTTTTCAATAGCACTAGCGAGGGGTACCGGGTGTTTGGAGGTGTGTGTGGTTTTGGATAAATCAAAACTCCGGGGGGGGGGGGGTAAAATAAAAAAAAATGTTTTGGTAGATAAGTATGAGGATTGAACCGGAACCCTTGAGACAAAATTGTAAATTAAAGTGTGAAAAAAAAAACGTGAGACGTTAACCATTGCACCATCGCGACATACCAACAGAAATGCGTTTGAATTTATTTAATTACTTAGATTTGGCAGGTGCACGTTTTAATGACTTAATGAGGTCAACTGTTGACTGCGGAGTAGCATTTCATTTACTGCGGAACGCGGGGGTAGGGGGAAACCGGGAAAATGCCGCCAGAATTAATTATAGGAAAAGGCTTAATCCACATGCGGCGAGCGAAAACTGTTGAATATTTATCTTCCCGAAGTCGAGCAAATTAAATAGACAGGCGAGCTCCGTTGACAACTCTGAGATATTACGATTTACACGTGATATAAAAAGTTTTAAAAAGTTGTTAGGCGAGCGACCGCTTCTCTGAAAAAAGCGAACACACATACGTACATACATTTTCGCTTTTATATTTATAGATAATATTTTTTGGAACTTCGATAGCACAATATTTTTTGAACTTTTCAATAGCACAATATTTTTTTTTGAACTTTTCAATAGCACAATATTTTTTTAACTTTTCAATAGCACAATTTATTTTGGAACTTTTCAATAGCACAATATTTTTTTTTTGGAACTTTTCGATAGCACAATATTTTTTTTTTGGAACTTTTCGATAGCACAATATTTTTTTTGAACTTTTCGATAGCACATTATTTTTTTTTTAACTTTTCGATAGCACATTTTTTTTGGAACTTTTCGATAGCACAATATTTTTTTTTGGAACTTTTCAAAAGCACAATATTTTTTTTTGGAACTTTTCAAAAGCACAATATTTTTTTTTTGGAACTTTTCAATAGCACAATATTTTTATGAAACTTTTCGATAGCACAATATTTTTATGAAACTTTTCGATAGCACAATATTTTTATGAAACTTTTCGATAGCACAATATTTTTATGAAACTTTTCGATAGCACAATATTTTTATGAAACTTTTCGATAGCACAATATGTTTTTGAACTTTTCGATAGCACAATATTTTTATGAAACTTTTCGATAGCACAATATTTTTATGAAACTTTTCGATAGCACAATATTTTTATGAAACTTTTCGATAGCACAATATTTTTTTAACAGCTCAATAGCTTTTCCATTCAAAATATCAGAACACATTCCATTAAAACAAGCAGATGGATACAACATTGCAATTTTTGCAATCATATTAGCTTCAGCTCTTCTGATTCAGTCATATTACCAAGAGAAAACTCCTCTTTGCCATCTAAATATACTTTCTCCACAATTGATTTGTCATCCATCTCCATTGTCTCACATTTCTTGCATATAAACTGGTTATCTTATCTCGATCTGCTTGTAATTCCACTGGATCGATACTTTAACCTATATTCTTCCCGATCTTCATAAATGACCCCCACCCCGACGCAATCATAATTATTAGCATGAGAACAAATCTAATGTGCAAGATAATGACTGAATCCAAAGAAAATGACATCCAGTCTGTATTAGAAATCAGATGGTCATTTGATATTTTCAGTTAGTTAGGTTTTCATTGGCAAAAATTATGGCCCGGTAAACGATGCTTTTGGTTAGGCATTTATTTTTTAGTGGACAGTATGTCTGATTTCTACAGTTACTTTTTCTTTTGCTCATTGTTAGTATTTTTATTTCTATTAGGATTTTCATCATATATTTTATTTTATATTTTTATTAATATTTTTGTTCTGTGTTGTTTTTGTTCTGATCACTTTTTAAATTAATTTTCTTTTTATTGCTCCCATTTAGTATTTTATTATTACGTGCTTTAATTATTTTCTCTTGATTATCGTAGCAAATATAGGACAGTTTTAGGTTGTTTTATCAAAGATTTTGTGTAAGAGGTTTGTTACGGGGGGAAGTGTTTTTTGATGTGGTTTAAGAATTTTCTGCTTAAATAAAAACAACTTAAAACTATCCTATAATTACCTATCCCTACTCAGGATAATGGCCAGTCGGTGTCCATTCAAAAGCGCCAATCTGCAGACAATCTATAAACATTATTTCCCTCAAATAGGTTGCTCTCAATATGAACCCTTGTGTAGAGACATTACTTTTTTTTCTAAAGTAAATAAAATTCTGGCTGTTCAAATCCCAAAGCAGATATATTTCCAATTTGTTGTGGCTTTTTTTCTCTCAGCTAAAGACAGTTTGTTATTCACATACGCCACCAAACATATCACTTAATGCAAGTCTTCAACCCTTATATGTAACTAGCAAGGTTACCAAGTGGTGCCTGGATTGAAAGTGTAACATATTTTTATTAAAACTTCTGTCGCTTTTCCTCTCCCCATCTTTCTCTTCCCCTTTTATATATTTTATAGTTGTTGTTTCAAGTTTCGGCCAACTATTCCTCTGGCCTTCTACAGGTGGTTAACCACAATGGGATAGGAATTCTGAATCTCTTAACTGTATCCTCAGTAATTACTGCCCTCCATAGTTGTCGTTTCAGCACGTTTTGGCCAACTAATCCACTGGCCTGGTTTGGGTAGGATTCTCACCTGGAACCGTAGAGATTCAACGTCTTTATCCACTGCACCATAGGCCCCAAAGGGTTTAATTACATTTTGTCCAACTAAACTTCTGGCCGGCTTTGGGTAGGATTGAAACTGCTATCTTCAGACAATGCTCACCTGGAACCATAGAGATTCAACGTCTCTATCCACTGTGCCACCGGCAAGTCTGCTATTTGCGTGCCTTAAAAACATGCAACCCATTAAACGTCATCCTGCCTAGTGTATATTTACAGAGCAACCAAAATATGGTATCATTGTTTATGGTTTGCAAAGATTTTGGATCTAATACGAATAAACGTTAAGATGTTTGTTTTTCTGTAAGTTCTGTTAAATTCATTGTTTTTTTTTTTGTTTTTTTTCAGGTGAACACTTAAAACACAGCAGCATCATAAAAGAGAAAGATGTAAGTACTTCCGTTTATTTTTTTAATCGTTTTTTTCGTTGTTTTTTAATCGTATCTTTTAATTGTTTTTTTAATCGTATCTTTTAATCGTTTTTTTTAACCGTTTTTTAATCGTTTTTTTTTTAAATCGTTTTTTTTTTATCGTTTTTTTATCGTTTTTTATCGTTTTTTTTATCGTTTTTTTAATCGTTTGTTTTAATCGTTTTTTTTTTAATCGTTTTTTTATCGTTTTTTTTAAATCGTTTGTTTTTAATCGTTTGATTTAATCGTTTGATTTAATCGTTTGTTTTTAAATCGTTTGTTTTTAAATCGTTTTTTAAGTCGTTTGTTTTTAAGTCGTTTGTTTTTAAGTCGTTTGTTTTTAAGTCGTTTTACTTTTAATCATTTTACTTATCTATATAATAATACGGTAAGGCAATTTCATGTTCATACGTTATCACCCTTTAACCCATTTTTTTTTTTTTTTTGATATGGAACAGCCTGTTTTTCATCTAATAATGCTGTTGTGTCGAACATAAAACTCTAACGAAAATACATATTCTTTTCTTTGGGCCAGGGTCAAAATGTGACAGTAAGGGTTAGTAGGATTTTACTAACCAATCTTTTTCTATCCCAACCCCTCTTATTCTACAACGATAAAATTGTATTTGGAATTGAAAGTCATGTTTAATTTTAGAACATCTTTTTATGGGTAGCTAATTGGTATAATTTCTGGTAGTGAAAAATATTTTTCTGTGGGTAGCTAATCTGTATAAATCCTGAAAATGAAAAAAAAAAAAAAAAAAAAAAACGTTTACGATAGGTAGCTGATTTGTGCAAGTCTTGAACTTTAAAAGTTTGCAAATAAAGAGTAAAGATATTTCTGATGTGGACACAAAAACAATTATGTGCAGAAATTCTAAAAGATCCAATATTTTTATGGAACAATTCCGGTTTCTGGTTGGTTGCTAGCAGAACGTGGCTTCATTTGATTGGTCAGTTTCTATCACCAGTGTCTATAAGTAGAACATCCCAAATTTTAAAAAATCCTATCAATTCCACTTCTATCAGAAATATTGCAAAATCCCGCCCTTTCACATACGTATCTATATAATAATAATACGGGAAGGCAATTTCGTGTTTGTACATACTTTCTCACCCTCCCCCCCCCTTTTTTTTAATATGGAATAGTCTGATGGTACAAGTTATTTTTTGGTCCCCCGACAAAAGGAGGGTGGACCTGTAAATTCACCCTCCTCCGTTCGTCTGTCTGCACTTGTCTCAATAACTATGCCTTGAAAGTTTTTGAAATTTTGCACAAACATTAAACATGATACGAGTAAAACAAAAAGTAACAATGGATTTTCTGGGAAAATACCGGTTGCCTCCCCTAGGGGTGCTTTTCGGGTTAAAATGGCTAAAACTGACACTTCTGTGCTTATTAAAAAATATTGATGCCTTGGATTTTTATAAAACCTTCTGAAAAGTTGTAACTAACTGATTTCTATATAAATTTTGTTTGTCTATACTTCACGATAACTCTTGGGTGTGCCCCAGGGGCTCAATTAGGGCTAATAAAAACACCCCATTTTTCGGACTATTTTACCATATTTGTGCAAAATTTTCTGTGTATGTCTATTTAGCAGTTTTGCATGGTGCTGAACTCAAATTTAAATATGTTAAGGCCTTGGGGACTTTTGGGGCTAAGTGGGGGTGGGGCAAATAGTGGACTTAGTCATTTTATTTTTTTTTTTTGCATGGTGCAGAACTAAAATTTACATAGGTTAAGGCCTAAAACTGCACCATTTGTCCATTTTGACTAGGATTTGACATCCCCCTGGGGGCTAAATTTGGGGGCAGGAGAGGGGCAATGCTGAACTTAGTCATTTTTTTTAATGCTTCGTTCACTGTGTACTCACAGGGGACCATGTATGCTTCAGTTGTTTGATATGGAATAGCTTGATCACTAATGGTACAAGTTTTTTTTTTTTTTATTTCATCTGATGTTGTTTTATAATTAAACACTATAATTTTGAATGACCTTTCTTTTTTTTTCTTTTTTCTTTTTCTTTCTTTTTTTCTTTTTTTTCTTTTTCTTTCTTTTTCCTTTTTCTTTCTTTCTTTTTTCTTTTTCTTTCTTTTTTCTTTTTCTTTTTCTTTCTTTTTTGTCTTTTTTCTTTTTCTTTTTTTTCTTTTCTTTTTTCTTTTCTTTTTTTTCTTTTTGTTTTTCTTTTTGTTTTTTTTCTCTTTTTTTGTTTTTCTTTTTTCTCTTTTTGTTTTTCTTTTTTCTCTTTTTTGTTTTTCTTTTTGTTTTTCTTTTTGTTTCTCTTTTCTTTTTGTTTTTCTTTTTGTTTCTCTTTTCTTTTTGTTTTTCTTTTTTCTCTTTTCTTTTCCTTTTTCCTTTTTTCTTTTCCTTTTTGCTTATTTTGCTTTTTCTTTCCTTTTTTTTTTTTTTTTACTCTGATAAAACAAAAAAAAAAAGTTGAAGAATGTCTTTGAAATCCGGTTAATGTTTCCGTTCCAAATCTGGATCTTATTGCTAAAGCATGTATTATCATACAAATGTGTCCATTAATTAATCAATCGGCTGAAAAGACAAAAAAAAAAAAAAAAAAGATTCACACAAAAAGAAATTCCTGCAACTCTTATTTATTGGCAGAATTGACAAAAGAAAGAACCAAACCTTTTTTTAAAAGTGAAAAGGTTTTCCTTTGAATATATTAGTAGACGAATCAATAATTAATCATCATTTGTTTGGCATTTTATTCGTAGAAATTCCCAGTGTTGAACCTGAGGAGAAATGGTGGAATTAAGTAATCACAAAGATCTCATGTCTGACGTTTGTTTCCACGTGAAGTGTTTTTATTATAACTTGGGTTGTAGAGTTTGCATAAGTCTAAGTGAAACAGTTGCATTGGTAGTCTGCAGCCGAGAGCAAAAGTTGCGTCGTTAGTCCGTGCCCGAGAGCAAGGGTTGTGTCGGTAGTCTGCGTCGGTAGTCTGCACCGGAGAGCAAGGGCTGCGTTGGTAGTCTGCACCCGAGAGCAAGGGCTGCGTCTTTTTTTTTTTTTTTTTTTTTTACACAGTGATCACCACTTATCAAGGCCCGGAAGTCACTCAGGGATAAGGGTTATTGCAAGAACATTACGTTAGTGTGGAGATTTGATGAAGTGTTTACTTAAGGGGGCGGTTCATTAGAAATTTGTTAACGTTGGACTTGAACACATCCAAGTTGTAGTGCAGTTCTAAGAAAGAAGCTTTGTTCATGGAATCCGCGTTTTGATTTAGGCACAGATATAGATTCTTTTACTGTAGTCTGCACCCGAGAGCAAAGGCTGTGTCGGTAGTCTGCACCCAAGAGCAAGGGTTGCGTCGGTAGTCTGCACCCAAGAGCAAGGGTTGCGTCGGTAGTCTGCACCCAAGAGCAAGGGTTGCGTCGGTAGTCTGCACCCGAGAGCAAAGGTTGTATTGGTAGTCTGCACCCGAGAGCAAGGGTTGCATTGGTAGTCTGCACCCGAGAGCAAGGGTTGCGTCGGTAGTCTGCACCCGAGAGTCTGCAATTGAAAGAAAAGTTTGCGCCAGTAATCTGCAATTGAAAGGGTTGAAGCAACCATTTCATATATATATTACTTTTTAGTGAAACTGGTTCTCCGAAACCTCATTTTTTGAACAAAAAACAAAAAACCTCCACACTATTTTCAACATTTCCATAAAAAAATTTTTTTCATGAATATTTTAACGTTTTCTATATATAAGTTCCACAGGTCAAATTAAAGACTTTAGCAGGCCAGATCGGGCTGACACGCTGTAATTTGGTCCAGTATATTAAAAATGAGTATTTGTCTTTTTGTGCCACAATTTCCTGTTATCTGCGTTTCTGGATTTGAGTAACGATTATCAATGTTAAAACCATTTTTTTTTTTTAATACCGTCGTTGTGAAAACCAACAAATAAAAGAATAAATAATAACAATGTTACTTAGATGGAAAATAATTTTTTTTTTTTTTTTTTTTTTGTGACGACCTGATATTCCGATGAGACATCTGCATCCAATAAAAAATCAAAAACAAATTGCAGTCAACACAAATTATTGATCTTTTATTTTTCTGTCTTTTCAAATTACAACTACAATTATTAATCATTTTATTTTCTGTTCGGCCGCCATTTCTCAGATTCAACATCTGCTTTTTTTTTCTTTCTTTTTTTTTTAATTAAAAAAAAAAATCTTTTTTTTTTCTTTCTTTCCTTATTTTATTTTAAATTTTTTTGATCTTACATTTTCACCTCAAACAAGGCACAATGCCACTTTGATGTAGGGGGCTACTATCTGGGACATAATTTGCAGGGATACTATGCAGGGAGTTGAGCGGCAAGATGTCTGTTTACATTACATTTAAACTTCTGTATGTCGGTACAGTCAGGAAAGCAGGAACCCCGAAGGGAATTCCAAAATCTAGCAGTTCTGGGGGAGAAACTATTAGTGTAGAAAGCTTCCTGACATCTAAGGATCTATACTATGTAGGGGTGGGATTTTGCTGCTTGTTGGGTTTGATGGGGGTGTTTACGTCGAGGGAGTACAAAGGCTTGTAGTTCGTCGGGACACCCATTTATGCATGCTTATTGCAGTTGTTTGTATAGTTACCCCTCCACACAATTTGCCGCACATATCTAAACAAAACAGCCAACATCCGCCCCCACCTCTAAATAGGCGAATCAAATTGATCTAAGACATTGACTCGCAGATTTTAAAAAGAACAAATCTACGAACTAACAGATCTTTTTTTTTTTTTTTTTTTTTTTTTTACTCGGTCACCACTTATCAAGGCCCGGAAGCCACTCAGGGATAAGGGTTATTGCAAGTACAGTACGTTAGTGTGGAGATTTGATGAAGTGTTTACTTAAGGGGGCGGTTCATTAGGAATTTGTTAACGTTGGACTTGAAGACATCCAAGTTGTAGTCAGGTGGGAAGCAGGCAGACGGAACAGAGTTCCACAGGCGTGCAGTTCTAAGAAAGAAGCTTTGTTCATGGAATCCGCGTTTTGATTTAGGCACAGATAAAGAGTGGGGGAAATTTTTCACAGTGGATTCAGCTAGACGGGTGTTTTTCGTGAAAGATTGGCGAGGGGGGGGACCAGAGACTGAGGCTTGGCGTCACAAGGAGTGCTACGATTTTGTACTCTTTACTCACTGCCCCCTCCTCCTCCTCCCCTGATCTGAACCTGCTGAAATACTCTGTTTGGTCATACGTCAAGAACATCACCAACATGACCTCCCAAAACACCAAAGCCAACCTGATCGCCACCATCCGCCGAGCTTCTGCCAGCATTTGTGGAAAAGGCCTGCTCCCAGTTCCAGACCTGTATTGTGAACATGACCTCCCAAAACACCAAAGCCAATCTGATCGCCACCGTCCGCCGAGCTTCTGCCAGCACTTGTGGAAAAGGCCTGCTCCCAGTTCCAGACCCGTATCGTGAACATGACCTCCCAAAACACCAAAGCCAACCTGATCGCCACCATCTGCCGAGCTTCTGCCAGCATTTGTGGAAAAGGCCTGCTCCCAGTTCCAGACCCGTATTGTGAACATGACCTCCCAAAACACCAAAGCCAATCTGATCGCCACCGTCCGCCGAGCTTCTGCCAGCACTTGTGGAAAAGGCCTGCCCCCAGTTCCAGACCCATATCGTGAAAGTGATTGAAGCTGAAGGCGGCTACATTGAATAAATGTCAGCTCTACTACATAATCAAGTTATCTGAATTGATTTTTTCAATAGAAGTTTTAAAATAAAGCTGTAGTGTTGCTTTTTTTAGGGCGCCAAATTTTCCGCCCTGTACATGTTTCTGGCACATGTGTGAAAAGGAGGCGGCACCACCCCTGAAATCTGGTGGTGACGAGGATGACTTCCAATCGACACTTTTCTTGTTGATTAATTATTGGCCAACTTTGGTGCCTCCCCCATCCCATTCGTATTTGTCCCATTAATATAAAAATTCTGCAATCGGATTTCGGTTAAGTAAATCTATTTTGAGCATTGCACCAAACTATTATTGACTGGATTGCAATCAAACGATACAGTTGTCAAAACGAGACTTGGTCTGTCAGTTGGTCTGTCATGCTTAAGTGTTAAAAATGCTATTTTTGAATTGGTTCCACACTTTTCTGTAGGTCTGTCAATACATCGGTCTTACTTCAATTTTTCATAGCACCTCCCTCTCTCTCTATCCTCATCCCTCTCTCTCTCTCTATCCTCATCCCTCTCTCTCTCTCTCTATCCTCATCCCTCTCTCTCTCTCTCTATCCTCATCCCTCTCTCTCTCTCTATCCTCATCCCTCTCTCTCTCTCTATCCTCATCCCTCTCTCTCTCTATCCTCATCCCTCTCTCTCTCTATCCTCATCCCTCTTTCTCTCTATCCTCATCCCTCTTTCGATTCTTTTTTTCTTTTATCTCTTTCTGTTTTACTCCTTTCTTTTCCTCTCTACCCCCCCCTCCCTCGACCTCCCTCATTCTTCCCCATTCTTCCTCTTCTCTCGTCCTCCTCTTTCTTCCCCTCTCCCGTCCTTCTTTCTCTTTCTTCCTCACCTTTGTTCGTTCTTCCCTTCCCTAGTCCTTCTTTCCCTTTTCCCCCTCTCTTTCTTTCCCTTTCCCCCCTCTCTTTCTTCCCCTTTTCCCCCTCCCTTTCTTCCCCTTTTCCTCCTTCTGCCTCTCTCTTTCTTCCCATTTTCATCTTTCTACCCCTCTTTTTCTTCCATTTTTCCTCTTTCTTCCCCCTTTCCCCTCTCTTCTTCTCTCCCCCCCCCCGCTCTTCTTTCCCTCCTCCCCATCTCTCTTCTTCCCCCCTCTCTTCTTTGCCCTTTCTTCGTTTTTTTTCTTTCCACTTTTCTACTTAATCTCCACTCCCCCCCCTCTTGCTTTTTTTACTACTTAGCCTCCTCCTTCTGTTCCCTTCCTCCTCATCTTTAACTCCCATCCCATTTGTCTATTCCTCTTGTAAACCTGATTGATGTTGTGAGTTTATTTTCCATCCACACAAGCTTTGCCAATTTTCAGACGCCTATTTTTATCCCTGCTCGACAGAATTGATTACATTGTGTTTTTGCACCAAAGAGTTTTAATTTATGAAAGAAATAAAAGGGAGGGAGGGTATTGATGAAAAAAAACTGCCCTTTTTTTCTTTTTTTTTTTTTTTTTTGTTAAGGATATCAACTCCGTTTTATTTATGTTGCATACAAAATTGTAATTACATTTGTTATTTTAAAGACATGAAGAAACAGTTTAATCCATGTTACATTTTTGTGAACCAATATTGATTGTGTATTTATTGTATTGAACCAATGACTTGAAATAAAGAAATGCTATGGACATTTTTTTTTATGTTTTCCAAATTTTTAACTTTCTCGTAAAAGCTAAGCATACAGTTGTAAGTACACTCTAATAGTCAAATTCGTGATTTTCAATATTGAATTTCAAATCAAACCAATGGTCTTTATTCAATTGTCATGTTACAGTAATGAACATATCCAAAAATTACGAAAAGCGATAAGGTACAAAAGATTATTGAAGAAAACATTTATTTCAATAAAATTAAGCGAAAATAAGACTGGAGATTTCTAAGGGGAGGTAAGTAGCGTAACTATTTACAATTTTTTAATAAATTGTGTTTTGTCTTGTTTTTAGCATAACTGAGTTATTTATTGAGATTGTCGGACTGACTTCCTCATCTTGGTTGTTATAGTCCTTCATCAGGTGTTTTGTATCGAACTGGGGCACCTAGGAGTCTCGAATCCAACCCTTTATTATTATTATTACGTGTTCAGACTCCAGCCAGGCTCTGGGACATAGTTGCTGGTTCTCTGTTTTGAATGTTACTTTTCACTGCCTTCATTCAGGATTGAACTCAGCACCTTTGGGTAACTGTAAACTTTGATACAACTCGGCCATATGTCACTAGGACAATTCTTAGTTGGTTTTTGTAAATGTTAAACCTATGTTATTAAAACTGGGGGGGGGGGGGGCAAGTAAGTACTTTTTGATGGACCGTCTTTTTAAAAATCTACCAAAAATCAGGTAATTATCAAATCAATACGAAATTTTCAGTGATTATTAAGAGAAGAATGAACTTTATAGCAGTGCACTCATTTTTCATAAACAATATTTATATATATATATATTTTTTTTTGCTTACAACCCCCCCCCCCCTTGTTTTGAGGGGGTTCCAAATATGCTTAAAATAATCATCTGAAACTGAACAAAACATTATGTTGTTGTAAGGGACAGGATTATAGATAAAAAATAAAAAAAATTTTGATGTCTGAATATCAGAACTTCGATTGTGTTTAATTATGCCAGTTTTGAAGTGTGAAATTCGGTGAATATGTTAAGTAAAATAATTAATTTAAAAACAAAACAAAAAAATTTTTTTTTAATATTTATACGAAAAAAATCATTTTTAAATCTTTGATAAATAAATTAACAATTTCTTTTTAGCAAGCCGAATAATGCATGACCATTATTAAACAGGGCATGCTTTGAAGAATCGATACAAAAAAAAATTCGATAAATATTGTCCCCTTTGTGTTAAAAATATCATTATTTTTTCGGTCAAGTTTGGAAACGTTTGCCGCCTTTCGACTACGGTGGACGAAATGCGCTGAAATAATTTTTTTTTATTCTGCTTTAAATTGCCCCCCTCCCCATTTTGGAGAGCCTGGCCTCCACACATACACACTAAAAACCAAACTCATACAAATGGTCACCCATCTGGTACTGGCCAGCCTCAGCGTTAATAATACATTGAAATTTTCGTCAGTGAAAAATAAGTTTTTTTTTGGCTTTTTGGTCTTCCGTAGTTTGCTTTTTATCAAGCACAAATGTAAACAGTAATCAAATCGACTTGAAGTAATTGGTTGCCTATATGAATAAGTGGAATTATTTGAAATCCAGGTACTTATATTATAATATTTTTGCATATTCTCATAGAAAATCACCCTAAATCTTAGTTAGACAAGAAATAAACAAATTAATTCTTTCAAAAACCTTCTTTTTTTAAAATATTTATATACGTTTTTTTGTGCAAAACAAAAAAACGCCAATTGTTAACTTTTGGGGAAAATTTAACATTTAAAATTTGATTAAAAATAGTAGAAAAAGTTTTACATTATTCTGCTTTCTACCGGGTTTTGAATAAGTCCTGTTACATTGTAGATTTTCCTATTCAAATTAAGACTGGTACGTCATTTTGGGTAGAATTAAACAAGTTTGGTTACATAATGATTTATTAGTATACAAGGCATCATATCATTCAATGTGGCCACCTTTGGCGGCAATGACACGTTCCAACCGAGGTCGGAAACTCTTACAGGCCTTCCTGGCGTAGTCCTTCTTCATGGACGCCCATGCTCGGTTCACAGAGGCTTTCAGCTCATTTGTGTTACTGTGGCGGGTCTTACAGGCCCTTGCCTCAATATGCGCCCACACACTGAAATCAAGGGGGTTCAAATCTGGCGACTGTGGAGGCCAAAAGTCTTTGGGCCAGAAGCTCATGTTAGTCTCTAACCAGTTCTGCGCAATTTTGGCGGTGTGTGCAGGTGCGCCGTCCTGCTGGAACACGTAATCTGCTTTCTTGGTAATCTTTTTAACCCATGGAAGAACTTTAGTTTCCAAAATGTCTTTGTAAACAGCGGAGGTTAGCCTGTATCCATGTTCAAACCACACCGGGGGCATCTTCTCCCCATTGGATGCTACGACCCCAAGCATCATGACAGATGCTGGATGCTTGGTGGTTGACACTCTCTTGTGGTTAGAGACATCATTCCCAAAGCTTACGACCCGGTCGTTCTGCCTGTTGAAGACTGGATCGACATTGAATGTTTTCTCATTGGAGAAAATGAGGATACGATTCCCGTGGCTCTTTAAGTCATTCAATAGGTGGGTGCTCCTCTCCAGACGTTTATGAATCATTGCAGCACTCAAGAGGGGTTTCTTGGAACGTCTTAGACTCTTTCCTCCCATGCTCTTGACCACCCTGGACACTGTGGATACAGAAATCTTCATCTTTTGTGCCAGTCTTGTCATTTTCAGCTCAGGATCATTTTCAAAGGCCTTTTTGATGGTTCCACGCCTAATTTTTTGAGGCCTTCCTGATCGAGGTCGATCCTTGAGGTTGAGTTATTCAGACGTTGGGCAACACGATAGACAGTCATTCTACTGACGTTTAGTAGCTTTGCAATGTCAGTTTGTTTGCGACCCGTCTGCAGCAAAAGATTTCATTTCTTTTTCCTTCCATTTGGTTGTACTTATAATTTAGGATTTTCTCAGGAGTCAATATTTTATCTGCAATATATAAGTATTAATTAGACGTACTCAAATGTTAGTTACGATCAATAATAATATATGAATTTATAAAAATAAAAATGTAACAGGACTTATTCAAAACCCGGTATATGATAAAATTCAGGGTTTCTGGAAAAAAAAAGTTCCTCAGAAATAATGGATTTTAATAAATGTAATTTTGTTTTAAAAAACAACTTGATTTTTCGGACATTTTTGGCGGTGCCTATTGTTATTCAAGGTTTCCTCTCTCTGTTAGAGATGTCCAAATTACATTCAGCTCTACGCTTCGTTTGCTCAGTAGGTTATGTCCGAGCATGTGAGCTGTTTCTTTAAGTTTTCTTAAACAACCACAGTCCGACAATCTCAATCAATGAAAACACCTCATCTCAAAAATACAGACAATAACTGAGTTACTTCTCTTATGTCACATGTTCTCAAAGAAATGAAGTTTTTATACAATAAAGATTGAAAACTCGTTTTATTTATTTTTCTTTTTTGAAAACTCGTTTTTTAAAAAAAATTTTGAAAACTCGTTTTTTAAATTTTTTTTTTGAAAACTCGTTTTTTAAAATTTTTTTTTGAAAACTCGTTTTTTAAAATTTTTTTTTGAAAACTCGTTTTTTAAAATTTTTTTTGAAAACTCGTTTTTTAAAATTTTTTTTGAAAACTCCTTTTATTTATTTATTTATTTTTCTTTTTTGAAAACTCGTTTTTTAAAAAAAATTTTGAAAACTCGTTTTTAAAAATTTTTTTTGAAAACTCCTTTTATTTATTTATTTATTTATTTTTCTTTTTTGAAAACTCGTTTTTTTTTTTTTAATAATGCAGTAATATTTAAGTACTTTTGACATGCCAATTTTTTGTTTTGGTCAGTGCAGATGAATTCTCCTTCCAGAGAGAGGGGGGGGGGAAAGAGGAATTCTGGAAAGACAGTGGATAGAAAATTGTTCACAAAGTCACACAAAAAGAAGCTGACATGGGATTGTTAAGCAAGGTGTGGCAGTTATTATTATTTTTTTTTTTAGTTAGTTTTGGGTGTGGCCATGGGTTTTGCAACAGTTTCCAACCGGTGACAATCCAGTTGAAAACGGTTGCGAGTTTGACTCTGTGGAATGCAGTTTGTAGCTTGAGTTAGATGTGGCTGGGAAAACGAATTGATCAACCAATGATGAAGAGGCCTCGGCAGACGACTACTAAGATATCGCGTGGAAGAGCAATACGTTAGGGAGGTAGATAGCTTGTCTCATTACAACTAGCTACACTGTGTGCCCCCCCCCCCTCCGCCCACACGTTCACTGGAGCTCTCTTGGGAACGTCCATGTTTCAATTCCACCAAAAAGAGGAAAACTTCCTTCTTCCAAAAGTCACATGGTTTCACCAACTTTCATTAACTAAAGGTTAAATTCTAACCTTCCATCCACCAATCATTTCTCCATTTAACTAACGTTTTTTGTCGTGTAACAAATCCGTCTCTAAAAAAAATCCCTCTGAAACTTTGATTATTTTTAACTCGGTTTAATAATCCAGCAATCCCTGACTGTTCTAATGTGCAGAAGTTTAAATATATGAATAGTTATCTCACTGCTCAACTCCCTTAATAATCTTCTGTAGGCATGGTCCCAAATAGCAACCCTTTACGTCAGAGTGGCAATATGCCTTGTTTGGAAGTGAATAAGAGTTAAAAAAATTTTTTTTTAAAAATCCTACATCGTTGACGCTAGATGATTACTGCTTGTGCTAGATAAATATTATTTAGTTTTATTAGATATTTCAAGTATTTTTTTCTTTTGATTTTTGTGGCAGAAAACTTGAAATTGACAACTCTAATTTCTTTAATTGCAGACTGGTGGAGGGGGGGGGGCTATACCTGGGCGTAAAATACGCTTAAATATGCTATTTTAATTTGTCCAGATTTCATGCATATTATTATAGTCATGATTTCGAAAGTTAAACAAAAAAAAAGTATTCGGGTACCATCAGTTAGAATCGAAACCGAGACTGTAGCATTCAAAGCTGGTGACATTATCACTGTACCAACGTGACGCGCATATGGACTGATTAAAAATAAACTAAGATGAATGTACAAAATGTATAACGATTTTTTTCAATTTTGACCCTCTTGACCCCTTAAAAACTATTTTAACCGGCTAAACACCCATAAAAGAACGGTCCGTAAATAAACAAAACAATCATTTCAGGCCTCTAGTGCTGCTCTACGACTTAGTTTGGGAGGAGATGGTTTGAAAATATGGAGATAGACATATAGCCTTTTATATATTAGATTTGGCAACTTTCGGTCATCTTTAGTTCTGCTTGGTTTGGCAATTCATCATGAAAATGCTGACTTCTTAGCAGCGTTTGCAAACTGTACAAATCTATTATATAAATCATTGAACAGATGATTTCATGAAATAAACCTATCAAGTTAGCATCTCATTCGTGCAATTTAACCCCATTAGATGTTTTCCTTTAGGCATATGTAAAGTTCCATGTCTACACTGATAAATCAGACACAATAGACCACTTGGAAGATGAACATTCGATGCGTCATTGCCGGAATACAGGCTAATTTAATGCGTAGAATTGTAAAAATTGGATCTCTGGATGGTCTCGGGTGATTTCGGGTATATGGACGCATGGTTCATATACCCGAAATTGTATTTAAATTAAAAATGTTAAAAATTAATCTTTGGAATGAACCACGTATTTGTATAAATGTTTTCCTCTGATTTATTTAAGTTTGTCGCATTTAAAAAAAAATAAAAAAATAAAACAATTTTAAAGTAAATTCTGGATAGAATTTATTGGATGAGCTCTTGGAAAACAACATTCGACACGTTATTGCCAAAATATAGCCTAATTTAATGAACACAGTTTGAAAATTGAACCTCTAGCTTATGCCATTTTTTTTTTTTTTTTTTTTTTACACGATGGTCACCACTTATCAAGACCCGGAAGCCACTCAGAGATAAGGGTTATTGCAAGTACAGTACGTTAGTGTGGAGATTCAATGAAGTGTTTACTTAAGGGGTCGGTTCATTAGGAATGCGAAATTGGGTACTTATGTATTTTTGGTACTATACTGAAATAACAGCATTAGTATTTCGAAAGCCATTCTTAACATGGGGAGGAGAGGGTGTTTTGAAACTTGAATTTAACCTGAAAATAACTCTTTAAAATAGCGCGGTACCAAAAATACATAAGCACCCGAAATTGTATTAAATTATAAATGCCAAAATTAATCTTCGGAATAAATCAAATATTTGTCTAATAAAAATATTTTTCTGTGATTTATTTTAATCTAAAGTTCGCCGCATTAAAAAAAAAAAAGTTTCAGAGGAGTAAAATCCAGGCAAAACTTTAAAAATACGTGAAATCCCATGTCTACACTGATAAGCAACTTGGAAGACATTTGACGCATTATTGTCGAAATACAGCCCAATTTAATACGTAGAGTTGTGAAAATTGGATCTCTAGATTATGATATATACACATGAGCCGCAGGATCCATATACCCGAAATTATAATTAAATTATAAATTGTATTTAAATTAATCGTTGGAATGAACCACATATTTGTATAATAAATATATTTTTCTATGATTTATTTATTTTTGCGTTTGTCACATAAAAAACAATTTTAGAATAAATTTTGGATAGAATTTATTGGATAACCTCTTGGAAGACGACATTCAATGCGTTATTGCTGAAACCTGGCTTAATTTAATGCATACAGTTTAAAAATTGAACCTCTAGATTGCCCCATATATGCGAAATTGTATTAAATTCTAAATGCTAAAATTAATCTTCGGAATAGACCACTTATCTGTATAATAAAAATATTTTTTTTTGTGATTTATTTTAATTTAAAGTTCACGGCATTTAAAAAAAAAAAAAAAAAAAAAAAAACTTGTAAGTTTCAGAGGACAGAAATTCAAATACTTGAAATCCCATATCTATAAGCAACTTCAAAGACAATATTCGAGGCATTGTCGAAATACAGCCCAATTCAATGCTTACAATTTGTGAAAATTAAACCTCAAGATCGCACCATCTACGCACGAGTCTTGAGAGTCATATGCCCAAAATTGTGTTTAAATAATAAATGCCAAAAATTAATCTTTGGAATAAACCACGTATTTGTATAATAAAAATAATTTTCTGTGATTTTAATTTAAAGTTGCATTTATAAAAAAAAAATAATTTTCTGTGATTTATTTTAAAGTTTGTCGCATAAAACAAACAAAAAAAAAACAATTTTAGAAGAATAAATTTTGGATATAATTTATTGGATGAGCTCTTAGAAGACAATATTCGATGCATTATTGCCGAAATACAACCTAATTTAATGCGTACAGTTTGAAAATTGAACCCGTAGATTATGCCATATATGCGAAATTGCATCTCTACAATTACATAAATGTAACTTTGTGTAAGTGTTCGTTCCTTATAGACTCCAAAACGGTTGAACAGATTTTCTTTAAAATTTAAAAAAGAACTTTAGTGTATAAGTTTGGGAGTGATCTTATGTAGAATAACATGTTTTGTACTAAATTATTGCATGGAGACATGTGAAGCTTCTTCTCGGGCGATTTCATGGATTTCGATGACAATAAAAATATAGCAGTGTGAAATATTCGTTATATAAATGCAGCTTTGTGTAAGAATTTGTTCCCTATAGACTCCAAAACGATTGAACAGATTTTCTTTAAAATTTACAGAACTTTAGTGTATAAGTTTGGGAGTGATCTTAAGTCATTCAACCCTGGGCAACGTCGGGTCTTCCTGCTAGTTAAATTATAAATGCCAAAATTAATCTTCGGAATAGACCACATATTTGTATAGTAAAAAAAATGTTTTCCTGCCATTTTTAATTTAAAGTTGCATCTATAAAAAAAAAAAAAAAAAAAAAAAAGAAAAAGTCCGGACAGAACTTATGGAATGACCAATTAAAGAATTCCAAGCAAATAGACTCTTATTGACCTCGATTATTATATGGGGTAAACAAGCAGTGCTTTGTACGAGATAAGATGTCAGCTTGTATAAAATGCAATGCTTAATTAGTTAATTTATGTAACAAATTCAAAAAGGCCCAATTAATATCTGGAGGAGGTGCGAAGATGTTGACACTGTCATCTTTTATTCTAGAAAAGTGAGAATGTGTGTGTAATTTGTCTAGATTTCATACTGATACTAGCCAGGCTCAACGTTGCTTAACTTCGGTGATCTGACGAGAACAGGTGTGTCAACGTGATTATGCCCTACAGGGGGGGGGGTCACTTTTTTTCGCCGATATTTTTGAAAGTTATCTTCTCCGTTAGATTGTCTAGTCTTAATTTTAAAAATGTCGCTTCCGGTTTGGCAGTGGTCGTAACAGCATAAACGTTAGGGTTTACCCCGTTCTTTTTCTCCTTTGCGGTACGGGTTCGAGCCTGCCTTTCTACTACCACTTTTT
>NC_136514.1:88331015-88338515 GCF_053919585.1 Euprymna scolopes
GTGAATTTAAGATGAGAATATCGTCAACATATGACGTACATAGTTTGCTGGTGTTTGGTTTTTTGGTTTGGTATCTGGTTTTTGAGATTACTCATGTCGAACTCGCTAAATAGCGAACCAAGGATGAAACCCATTGAGACTCTCTATTTGGGTGTAAATATTCCTTTTATGCTGCCTATATATACACGATATATATACTAGCAAGGAGACTCGACGTTGCCCGGGATTGAATGGTGATCAACGAATATTTCACACTCCTATATTTTTATTGTCATCAAAATTCGTGAAATCGCCCTGGAGGAAGCTTCACATGCCTCCAGGCAGTAACTTTGTTCAAAATATATTTTATTCTACATTGCACTCTAGAGAAGCTACTGTTTCTTTTATAAAATTATTTTATATAAACTTTCCAGTTAACAAAAAAAAAAAATTTAAGAAATTTACGTACGGGGCTTGGACCTATAAACCACGTCATCCAAAACAAACAAACACACACACAAAAAAAAAAAACGCATAAATTTTCAAGTCTTATAAAATTCTTTGCAGTTAATGAAAAAAAAAAAAATTTAGATGTGGAGTTTGAACCTACAGACCACGTCATGCAAAAAAAAAAAAAAAAAAAAAAATTCTATCAACTTACCCGCAGTAGAATTTTCACGACCCGTTATTCTATCATTGTTGCTAAGCGACGACAGGGAAAAAATGGCTTTACCGATGATAGATAAGTTAAAATAATGATTATTGGAGGCATTCTGAGACAAAACTTAATGAAGATCACTCCCAGACTTATAAACTAAAGTTCTGTAAATTTTAAAGAAAATTTGTTCAGCCATTTCGGAGTCTATAAGGAACGAACTCGCGCGCGCGCGCGCACACACACACACACACACACACACACACACACACACACACACACACACACACACACACACAAAGTTGCATTTATATAATTGTAGAGAGAAAGATATATATATATATATAAGTTTTTTCGCCTGAGGAGATCGTAGCTTTAATGGCTACCGACTGAAGCATCACCATGGCAGTTTTGCTTTGTATGTATTTGTAGGGGGTTAATATATTAAATGAACATTTATGAAATGTTGGATTTTGGATAAAACTTATTTACATACCTGGTTATAAACTAATATTCCGCATGTATGTATATATAATCTCAAATCATTACTTTCTCTATTCATGGCTCAATTCCTGAATCGAATATAGATGTGATTCGTTTCTGTCCATAGTTGTGGCATAACTCCAAAGCACACCGCCTTTTAATCTTTAAAATAAGGATAAAAATAAGTTTGTAAACTTGCCAAACATGGTTTGCCATTTCCAGTACGATTTACTTTACGCTTTCTTGTTTTCTTTTGTGATTATTAACCAGTAGGGAGACCTGATGTTGCCCTGGATTGGACGAGGATCAACGAATGTTCCACTTTTGTCTGTTTGTCCGTTCACCCACAATTTTCTTAATAACTACGCCTTGGAATTTTAAAAAATTTTGCACAAACATTAAACATGATATGAGTAAAAAAGTAACGGAACGGATTTTCCGAGAAAACTCTGGTTGCGCCCCTAGGGGTGCCTTTCAGATTAAAATGGCTAAAATTGACACTTACGTTTATTAAAAAAAAAAAAATTGATGCCTTGGATTTTTATAAAACTTTCTGAAAAGTTGTAACTAACTGATTTCTATTTAATTTTGTTTGTCTATACTTCGCGATAACCCTTGGGTGTGCCCCAGGGGCTCTTTTAGGCTTAATAAAAACATTCCATTTTTGGGACTATTTTACCATATTTGTTCAAAATTTTCTGTGTATGTCTATTTAGCAATTTTGCATGGTGCTGAACTCAAATTTAAATATGATAAGGGCTTGGGGACTTTTGGGGGCTAAATGGGGGGGGGGGCGGGGTAAATGATGCACTTAGTTATTTCTTTTTTTTTTTTTTTTTTTTTTTTTTTTTGCAGAACTCAAATTCACATATGTTAAGGCCTAAAATTACACCGTTTGTTCATTTTCACCAGGATTTGACGTTCCCTGGGGACCTTTGGGGCTTAATGAGGAGGGGGAGCAAATGCTGAACCTAGTCATCTTTTATGCCTTATTCACTGTGTACTCACGGGGGACCATGCATGCTTCACTTGCATCGAAATCAGATCAATTAATTGCTTGCTCTCTGCACACGCGATAAACAAATCTACTGCTCTCCTACCGGCACGGTTCTGGATATGACCTTAAACTATATCCAGTGGTGAGGCCCCACCTTGTGGGCTTTGGGGAGTGTGGAGCCACCCTTTAATTACCATTGCTCCCAGGTCCACTCTGACCCAGAGTGGTAGTACCTGTTAGGGTTCCAACTATGGGTTAAATAGAAACCGACTTGAAAACAACAAATATATTCTATTAAATTTCTTTTTTTTTTAAATGAATATATGCCTAAAATTAATTTGTGTTTGCATGTAAAAATATACTTTGAACGTTTTGTATGAAGTGATCAGTAGGGACTTCCAATGCTGACCATAAAAACGGTGACGTCATCATTTTGTGCATATCTTTTGATGCTTCCGTTCAGTCTCGAAAGACAAAGGATACCCCTTGTAGGGGGCAGCTGCGCGTGTAATTGTAAGGCAAGCGTTGTGCAATCTCTAACCGCACCTCTCCTGAATCGGCAGTTTGGGTCCAGTGGCAAGGAGAAGCCCAGTATGACTGGAAACAATGCCGAGATAAGTGGAGAGCACATACAGCACCTGGAAGTCCCAAATGGTCACCATTTAGTACTAACCAGGTTCAACGTTGCTTAACCGGTGATCCAGAAGGAACCGGTGTGTCAACGTGATTATGCCCTACATATATAATATGAAAAAAAAAAAAAATACATGACGTCTTTGCCGTTTGCCATCGCTAAACCAGAAGTGGCGAAGGTTTAAATTAAGGCTAGTCAATCGAAAAGAGGGGATGACATACGAAGCTGTTTATTAACGGATGCAGGAAAAGTGTAAAATATAAATAATGGAAGTAAAGTCTAATAATTATGAAACATGAAGTTTTATGTTTCGAAACAATAGAATGTAATTGCTCTAAATCTAATTTATAAAACTCATATACATATTATCATCTAATATATAAAAGGCTATACGTCTGTCTGTCTGTCTCCATATTTTCAAACTCTATCTCCTTTGAAAAGAAACTAAAAGTCGCAGATGGACGCTAGAGGCCTTAAATGATTAGATTTTTTTTTTATGGGTCTTTAGCCGGTTAAACTATTTTTTAAAGAGTAAAAAATGGGTCAAGTTGTATTTTCTTTTTAAATAAATAGAAAAAAAAATGGTTTTTAATATGAATATCACTACACAAAAAAATAAATTCGTAGGAGAATATATATATATATATATATAGATATATATAGATATATATAGATATATATATATAAATATATATAGATATATATATAAATATATATAGATATATATATAAATATATATAGATATATATATAAATATATATAGATATATATATAAATATATATAGATATATATATAAATATATATAGATATATATATAAATATATATAGATATATATATAAATATATATAGATATATATATAAATATATATAGATATATATATAAATATATATATAGATATATATAGATATATATATAAATATATATAGATATATATATAGATATATATAGATATATATATAAATATATATAGATATATATATAAATATATATATAGATATATATATAGATATATATAGATATATATATAAATATATATAGATATATATATAAATATATATAGATATATATATAAATATATATAGATATATATATATAAATATATATAGATATATATATAAATATATATAGATATATATATATAAATATATATAGATATATATATATAAATATATATAGATATATATATATAAATATATATAGATATATATATATAAATATATATAGATATATATATATATATAGATATATATATATAAATATATATAGATATATATATATAAATATATATAGATATATATATATAAATATATACAGATATATATATATATAAATATATATAGATATATATATATAGATATAAATATATATAGATATATATATATAGATATATATATATATAGATATATATATATAAATATATATATATATATATATATATATATATATTGATATATATATATATATTGATATATATATGTATATATTGATATATATATATAAATATAGATATATATATAAATATAGATATATATATATATATAGATAGATATATATATATAAATATAGATATATATATATATAGATAGATATATATATATAAATATAGATATATATATATATAGATAGATATATATATATAGATATATATATAGATATATATATATATAAATATATATAAAGATATATATATATAAAGATAGATATATATATAGATATATATATATATAAATATATATAAAGATATATATATATAAAGATAGATATATATATATAAAGATATATATTTATATAGATATATATTTATAAAGATAGATATATATATATAAAGATAGATATATATTTATATAGATATATATTTATATAGATATATATTTATAAAGATAGATATATATATATAAAGATAGATATATATTTATAAAGATAGATATATATTTATAAAGATAGATATATATATATAAAGATAGATATATATTTATATAGATATATATTTATAAAGATATATATATATATATAAAGATAGATATATATATATAAAGATAGATATATATATATAAAGAAAGATATATATATATATAAAGATATATATTTATAAAGATATATATATATATATATAAAGATATATATATATATATATATATAAAGATATATATATATATATATATATAAAGATATATATATATATATATATATATAAAGATATATATATATATATATATATATATAAAGATATATATATATATATATATATATAAAGATATATATATATATATATATATATATATATATATATATATATATATAAAGATATATATATATATATATATATAAAGATATATATATATATATATAAAGATATATATATATATATATATATAAAGATATATATATATATATATATATAAAGATATATATATATATATATATATAAAGATATATATATATATATATATATAAAGATATATATATATATATATAAAGATAGATATATACACTTGTGCCCGATATTATTCATACCCCCCCCCTTGAAAATTGAGTTTATTAGGTGTAACTTTGTAAGAATTTATTGTTTACGTCCATATTGATACATATTCTTAATAAACCTCTTCTGATCATTTTCGTCATTTTAAAATCTCGGGATACTTGTAATAAAAGAAATATACAGCTATTTATAAAATCTGCAATGTTCAAAAATAATCATACCCCCTTATTTTTTCAGTAATAATCGAGTTTCTGACTGTTTGTTTCCTGTTTGATTCTTATTTTGAATGCTTTTATACAACCTTTGATTAATTTCATTTCGTTTTTTGCATTTTTCAGAAATTAAAATGATATCAACTGAAAACCAATAAAAGAATAAAAAAATTATTAGAATGGGGAAGAAAAAAGAGCTTAGTAATGGTCTTAGGACTAAAATTGTGAATTCACATAAGGATGGTTTAGGTTACAAGTCAATTTCCAAGAAATTTGAGGTCCCTACAGCAACAGTACAGAGCATCATCGAAAAATTCCAGAGCCACCACACAACAAACAACTTGATTGGTAGAGGAAGGAAAAGGAAACTGTCTGCTAGAGCCACCAGGAATATTGTAAGAAGTGTTAATGCAAATCCAACCACCACTACTAAGGACATTTTTAGAAAATCTGGAGTCTTCTGGCATAAAAATATCAAGGCAAACATTGCAAAGGACTCTGCATGAAAATGGTCTGAAAGGAAGAAGACCAAGAAGGACTCCATTTCACACCGGAAAACACCTTGCAGCACGTCTAAAGTTTGCTAGGACCTATGTGAATTCTCCAGAGTCCGTTTTCTCAAGTATTTTGTGGACTGACGAAACAAAAATTGAATTGTTTGGCCATATGGATGCTTCTTACGTTTGGAGGAAGAAAGGAGAAGCTTACAACCCAAAGAACACCATACCAACGGTGAAACATGGTGGTGGTAGCCTAATGTTTTGGGGCTCCTTTTCGGCTAGTGGTCCAGGTAGTTTGGTCAAGATAAATGGAACCATGAAGAAGGAGCAATATTTGGAGATACTCCAGAAAAACATTGGACAGGATGCGGAGAAGCTCCATTTAGGACCAAACTGGGTCCTTCAACAGGATAATGATCCAAAACATACTGCCAAAATAGTCAAGAAATGGTTTGAGGATAATCAAATTAATGTTTTGGAATGGCCTAGCCAGAGTCCCGACCTGAACCCTATCGAAAACCTCTGGCACATATTGAAAACTGAGGTTAAAAAGCGGAAACCTAGAAATTTGAGGGATTTGGAGAACTACTGCATTGAAGAATGGTCAAAAATCAGTGTTGATGCTTGTAAAAACCTTGTTGATAAATATCCAAAACGGTTACAGGCAGTTATTAAGAATAAAGGGCATGCTATTGACTATTAGTAAGAGAGGTATGAATAATTTTGAACTAGTGCCATTATTGTTTTTCTTTGCATAATGTTTCAAACTTGCATAATTTATTTATTTGTTGAGTTTAAATTAAATGCTTATGCTTGATTTATTGTTTGAAATCCCTTTAATATTGTCTACCTTCTGGTTTGAGCAATATTCTTATAGAAATCTCAAAGATCCGAGGGGTATGAATAATATCGGGCACAAGTGTATATATAAAGATACATATATATATATATAAAGATAGATATATATATATATAAAGATATATATATATATATATATATATATATATATAAAGATAGATATATATATATATAAAGATATATATATATATAAAGATATATATATATATAAAGATATATATATATATATAAAGATATATATATATATATAAAGATATATATATATATATAAAGATATATATATATATATATAAAGATATATATATATATATATAAAGATATATATATATATATATATAAAGATATATATATATATAAAGATAGATATATATATATAAAGATATATATATATATATATAAAGATATATATATATATATATAAAGATATATATATATATATATAAAGATATATATATATATATATATAAAGATATATATATATATATATATAAAGATATATATATATATAAAGATAGATATATATATATAAAGATAGATATATATATATAAAGATAGATATATATATATAAAGATAGATATATATATATAAAGATAGATATATATATATAAAGATAGATATATATATATAAAGATAGATATATATATATAAAGATATATATATATATAAAGATATATATATATATAAAGATAGATATATATA
>NC_136514.1:88343515-88346015 GCF_053919585.1 Euprymna scolopes
TTTTATTAATCATTTGTTCATATATATATATATATATATATATATATATATATATATATATAATCTCATAATATCTTCAATTATTCTCTTTACTAATTTGTACAGCTGGTCAGCTTAATATGCTATTTGTCAGTAAGGTGTCATTGTGATAAACGGTTACCATGACGTCGGACCGCCCTAATGATAAGGTGTAAGGATGGCAAGTTAACGACTGTGATTATCACGAAGAAAGAGTGCAAGTAATACAAATCAAGCGATCGATATCTTTAGATTGTTCGAAAAATAATGACCGATTTTAGAAACTGATATTTATTCGTTGAGTTCTTGCGGTTTATTGAACTATTTTTTTTTTTTTGTTTAATTGTTTACTAGCCTGTGTGCCCGGCGTTGCCCGGGTGTTTGGAAGTGTGTGTTTAGCAAATAAATAAATAAAAGTGGTAGCGAAGGCGGAAAAGAAAGCGAAAGAAAACCTGACGTCTCACCCCTACTCCATGACGCGACCGGAAGTTGGAATTAGTAAAGTCATTCCAACTAGGATGACTTGCAAAAATGGTGACAAAGAAAAGTGCCCAATCGAGGATGAAGAAATTAATGTTTTTAGCCAATTTTTCGATATTTGGCATCCGAAGGGTCGAGCTTCAAAACGATACTGATCTCATGAAAATTCGTCGCCCTTGTCGAAAGTTTTAGTCAGACATACATTTAAACAGACAGATTAAATTTATATAATAGATTTTTATTTTTAACGTTATTTGCTTAAGTTGATCGGAGAATACTTTTCTTTTTGTATTACGGATTGCATTACGGATTTATTGAACTTTTTAACTTTATTTGCTTAAGCTGGTCAGAGAATACATTTTCTTTTGTATACGAAATGAACAACCACTTATCAAGACTTAAAAAAATTTTTCGAGAGTATTTTTTTTTTTTTTGACTGACGAATATTAGGAGAGGATTGAAAATGATTGGATTGAACATTTTTTTTTTTTTTAATATTTTTATTTTTAACGTTATTCGCTAAGATGAGTGGTGAATATTTTTCTTTTTGCATACGAATTGAGCTCTTGCAGTACGGATTTATTTTTATTTTTTATTTAACATTTTTTTTTTTTAATTTTTTATTTGCTTAAGATGATCGGAGAATAATTTTCTTTTTGCATACGAATTGGGCAATCACTTATAAAGACCTAAAAATATTTCGAGAGTAAGTGTTGAAATAATGGATGTTTTTTTTCTTTTTGGTTGAATAGTGAAGAATATTATGAGGGGATTGAAAATGATTTCTGTATCTTAAAAGCATCGTCCATGGAGTTCCATATGGGTTGTCTGGAAGCTGATGAAAGCAGTTAAAAAAGAGTTGGAGGAATGCTATGAAAAGTAAACATCGTTGCGCGGGTGTTTGGAGGTGTGTGGTGAGCAAAAAAAAAAAAAAAAAAAACAGTGGTAATAGGCAGGCAGGTTCGAGCCCGTACTACGAAGGAGGAAAAGAATATGAAAAAAAAAAAAAAAAAACTAAAAAATATGACGTCTTTGCTGTTTGCCATCGCTAAACCAGAAGTGGCGAAGGTTCAAATTAAGGCTAGTCAATCGAAAAGAGGCGGATGACTTACGAAAATATCTGCGAAAAAAGCTACCCCTCCTTGTAGAAAAGTGCTAAGTTGAAGGTGAAGAAATTAATGTTTTTAGCCAATTTTTCGATATTTGCCCTCCGAAGGGTCGAGCTTCAGAATGATACCAATCACATGAAAACCCGTCACCTCTGTCAAAAGTTTTCGGTATACATACATACGTTTAAACAGACTCATTGTCGATGTCACAGTTCCAAATGATTTCGGCCTTAACAGAGCTGAACGGGAAAAGATAACAAAATATCAGGACCTAAACAATGATCTAAAAACGATATGGTCTCTGAAAGAAATAAACATTATACCAATTGTGATAGGAGCAACTGGATTAATAAAAAAAGAATCTTCAAAAATACTTAGAAGCAATCCTTGGAAGACCAAGCTGTAACAGATAGCAGCCATAAAGGGAACAGTATCTATTCTTAAAAGAGCCCTCGGATATAAATTTAAATCATAACGGAATCAAGTGTTAGCTCCAGGAGGGATTAGCCCCTTGATTTCTTCAAACTTACTGAAGTAAAATACAAAAAAAAAAAAAAAAGTGAGATTTATATCATAGATTATTAATCTAACCTACATCGGCTGCATTTAAAAACGGAAGTAAGTTTTCCTTTAACCTATGATTAATTTCTATAAGATTTTATTTCCCGTTTTGAATTTCATGAATGAAGATGACTGTTTTATGTTTCCATAAATCCAAAATATGGTTAGCTTTTAGGAAAATCATAATAATAATGGTGTATCGTAAATGGTATGTGACTAAGCTCTCTGCCTAAGAATATGCTTTTTTTTCCTTGCCAGGTATGTACAGCTAGTACGCTTAAATGTACTTTAATTCTTGTAGATTTCATATTTATTATTATAGAACCAATTCT
>NC_136514.1:88351015-88361015 GCF_053919585.1 Euprymna scolopes
TTACACACAAGACAGTCGCACACATATACATACATTTACTGTTTTATTGGTTCCCTGACAAAAGGAGGGTGGACCTGTAAATTCACCCTCCTCCGTTTGGCCGTTTTGTCTGATGATATGAGTAAAAAAAGGTAACAGAACAGATTTTCCGAGAAAACTCTGGGTGCCCCCCTAGGGGTGCCTTTCGGGTTAAAATGGCTAAAATTGACACTTTTGTGCTTATTAAAAAAAATTGATGCCTTGGAGTTTTATAAAACTTTCTGAAAAATTGTAACTAACTGATTTCTTTATAATTTTGTTTGTCTATACTTTGCGATAACTCTTGGGTGTGCCCCGGGGGCTATTTTAAGGCTAATAAAAACACTCCATTTTAGGGACTATTTTACCATATTTGTCCAAAATTTTCTGTGTATGTCTATTTAGCAGTCTTGCATGATGTTGAACTCAAATTTAAATATGTTAAGGGCTTGGGGACTTTTGGGGGCTAAATGGGGGGGGGGGGCAAATGATGCACTTAGTCATTTTTTTTTTTTTTTTTTTTTTTTGCATGGTGCAGAACTCAAATTCACATATGTTAAGGCCTAAAACTACACCGTTTGTTCATTTTCACCACGATTTGACGTTCCCTGGGGACCTTCGGGGCTTAATGGGGGGGGGGGAGCAAATTCTGAACTTAGTCATTTTTTTTTTTTTTTTGCCTCGTTCATTGTGCACTCACGGGGGACCATGCATGCTTCACTTGTTTATATGGGTGGTGTTCTGAGGCGGTGATCATCCTGTATCTGCTCCTGGGTGTGACTTGAAGCCGACCTGATGTCAAAATTCACCCTCTGCGTGGTGATTGGTTGCAACATTTTAATCTTGCAATCATTTCCTTTTTGACAGACGCAAAACATTTTGTAAGCGTTATTGATTTGGGGGGGGGGGTGAATTTATGCGTTAGCAGTTCGATGCGGAACTGCATTTAGAAAATGAGTTTTATTGATGCTTTGAAGATGAAGATGAACATCTGCAGATTTTTGTAGTTCAGCACAATCTAATTTTATTGACATATTCAGCGGCCAGACAGTAATCGTATGAGGAATGGAGTGAGAAGAAAAGGAATTGTTTATTGAATGTAATTTTTTTTATTGAGATCCGATTTAAAAATAGCCACATCTGACCTTTTTTGATATATTTAATTGAAACCGCTTTGAAAATGATTACGTGGAGCTACAATCACTTTTTTTTTTACATAGGAATTACCACTTATCAAAGCTCAAAGGCCACTCGAGGATAAGGGTTAAAGAGTGTGCAGTAGTCAATGAGACAATATCATAGGAATTGTTAAGTGTCAATTTGGTAAATTGGATTACTTAAAACGAACGGCTCATCAAGAACTTGTTTACATTGGACTTGAAGACGACCATATTGTAATCAGTTGGAAAGCAGGCAAACAGAGGACGATTCCATAGGTGTGCAGTTCTAAGAAAGAAACTTTGTTCATGGAATCTACGTTTAGGTTCAGGTACGGATAAAGAGTGGGGGAAAATTATTGATAATGTTTTTAGCTAGATGAGTGTTTCTCATGAAAGTTTTGCGCTAAGGGACCATGTATTGGAGCTCAGACGAGCACTTGCCATGAAAATAATGATAATGCAGAGACAGGATTGCAACGTCTCTTTTGTGAGAAAGAGTTTGCAGGGAAGAGAAAAGGGCATCCCCCATTAGGCTATGCAGTCTGTTTTGAACTCTGTCAAGGCAGGATAAGGTCTTTCTAGCAGCTCCTGCCCAGATGTGCCAGCAGTACTCCATCCTTGGATGTACTTGGCTCTTATACAGGTAAAGAATTGTATCAGCAGTGAGATATCTACTGTAACGGTAGAACGATCCTACCATTTTTTTCGGCAACCTTGGCAACGGATTTGATGGACATGTTCCATTTCAGATTAGACCTAGAAGCTTGTCAAAACATGGAGCCTCCCGAAGATGAGAGCCATTCATTTCAATTGATGCCAGATGGGGGTCAGAGCATTAATGATGTAAAGATAGAAGCTTGGTTTTAGATGCATTAAAAGTAACCAGCTACCTCTTTCCCCATTGTACCACTTGTTCAAGATCAGAGGAGAGAGAATCAGAGAGAACTTAGTCATTTATGGCCTTTGATGTGCTGAGACTCCAGCATTAATACTATGAGCTTCTGATTTCTGCCCATCATCTACTACTCTTATGAACCTATAAGAGAGAAATGATTTAATAATTGGCAAGACATTTCCTGCTATACCATAGCTGGAGATCTTGTGAAGTAGGCCTTTATGCCATACCTTATCAAAGGTCTTTGATATGTCAAGAGCAATTGCCCTAAAATGGAAGCCTGTCGAGAGATTCACTAATCCTATGAGATATAACCATAAGCACGTCTGCTGTAGATCTACCAGAATGGAAACTGTATTGCATGTCCCTAAGAAGGTTATTTTTGCTGAGGTGGTTGACTACTTCTCTATTATTGAATGTGGTAAAGTATTCAGCTACAATTTATTAAAAAGACAATCTCTTAGTCTGTCACAGATGACTTGATATGAAGCAGTTTTAAATAATCGTCTAGAAAATAAACAAGGAAGATAACTCGTTTGAAAAGATCCCTTATTGCTCCCTTGTCACAAAGAACAGTTTTTAAATCAAATAGATGAACAAAGATGAAAACATCGCTTATAAATTTACTGAGATATAACCGTAAGCACGTCTGTTGTAGATTTAGTAGAATGGAAACCATATTACATGTCCCTAAGGTGACTTTTGCTGAAGTGGTTGACTACTTCTCTATTATTGAATGTGATAAAGTATTCAGCTACAATTTATTAAAAAGAAAATCTTAGTCTGTCACCGTGTTGGAGACGCCCCTCCATGGGATTAATGGACTATCTCATGACGTCAATTCCTCTCATCTTATGACGTCACTTGCCCCACTGTTGAGCAATTGTATTACTCAACTCACTTTGCCTGTAATCTATATGAATACGTGTTCGTTTCCTAAAAGTCCTGCGTTCCTTTCGTTTATTACCATTTAACCCCATAACCCACAGATGACTTGATATAAAACAGTCTTAAATAATCGCCTGAAAAATAAACAAGGGAGATAACTCGTTTGAAAAGGTCCCTTATTGCTCTTGTTAAAATACTGGAACCGTTTCTTGTCACAAATGCTGTGAAGCTATTCACATTAGAACCGGCTTTAAATCAAGTAAAGGAACGAAGATGAAAATATTGCTAATAAATTTACTAGCCTGAATGCTCGGCGTTGCCCGGGGTGTTTGGCTGTGTGTGTTGAACAAAAAAAAAAATAAATAAATAAAAAGGTAGTAGACAGGCAGGCTCGAACCGTACAATGAAGGATTAATCTAAAAACACAACTATTGGGGAAAAATTTTGCAATCGTCCCATCACTGATACATACAGTATCTATGTAGATAATTAAACTATGTACGAATCCAACTGATGCCAGTCCGTATAGACTTACAGAATCCCACTCTAGCAGGCCCTGTCGGTGGGGCATTAGAATACGCCGACTGCCCCCCCTGCAGAGAGTAAAAGTCCCTCAATGGGGGTCCTGGATATGACCTTAAACTATATCCAGTGGTGAGGGCCCCAGCTTGTGGGCTTTGGGGAGTGTGGAGCCACCCTTTAATTACCATTGCTCCCAGGTCCACTCTGACCCGGAGTGGTAGTACCTCTTAGGGTCCCAACTATGGGTTAAATAGAAACCGACGTCAAAACAAATATATTCTATTAAAAAAAAAATTTCTTCAAAATCTTTGGATTCGGCATTAAATAACCCGAAAAGGGTTGATATGCCGTAAAACAAAAACAACCAACCAACCAACCCACTCTAGCGATCTCCTTCATTGCTTCCGATTTAAACTTCAGCAAAACATTTCAGCACAGAAATATCTCGACGGCCAGGTAGTATAATTGTATTTTCCATCTGTTACCTGTTTATCGAGTATCTCAGAGGAAATTTATTGATATGATCATTGCTAATGTAGAGGTTATTCTACGCTTGACTGAAATATCTGCCTTCGATATGGTTCACTGCACTAGCTATTCATGATGTCATCAGCAGAAATATTTCGACATTGAAAAATATTTTTACGAATGATTATTCGATAGGTTGAAAATAATGTTAACCGTTAAGATAGTTTGAGCAATTTTAAGTTTTATGTCGATAACTAGCGGGAAGATCCGACGTTGCCTGGAATTGAATGAGGATCACAGTATGTTTCTGGATTTTAGAGATAAGGAGTGATTGTTCCAACTTTTACAAAGTACTTCATCCACAGGATCCATACCATAATAGATGAAGTAATTTGTAAAGTTACACTTTTCTGGAGGTTGAAGGTTCAATCCTCAGTGTGGGTGACGCTCAAAATACAGTTTCAACTTATTTACACCTTCTACCCATTCACATGCTCGGGATTTGTTGGGGACGCACCGCAACTGCATGGAATAATGAACTATTTCATGATGTCACTTCTGGGTAACAAGGTTTACCAAGTCGGTCAGAGACGGACATGTGGAGAGTATGGTCATAACCCACTAGTTCAGCAGTTAAGCAAAGATATTGCCGAACTTACCTTTTTCATGTATTTTCCTGCTCTAATAAACTAAACATTGATTTTTTTTATTTCCCCTTTGCAAAACTCAATCATGTTCTGCAAAGCCAAAAACAAAATGTTTTTCTCTACAAAATAACTAAACCAAACAATATGAATAAATATTTGAATATATAAAAGAATTAAGCAAAAATCTTTTTCTTTTTTTTTTCCAAAAATGACGAGATTCGGCATTAATAATGCAAAATGAGTTGATATGCTGTAAAAGAAAACGACCAAACACAATGATTAAATATTTAAATATACAAGATGTATACAATATTTAAATATGCAAGATGTATACAATATTTAAATATACAAGATGTATACAATATTTAAATATACAAGGTGTATACAATATTTAAATATACAAGGTGTATACAATATTTAAATATACAAGATGTATACAATATTTAAATATACAAGATGTATACAATATTTAAATATACAAGATGTATACAATATTTAAATATACAAGATGTATACAATATTTAAATATACAAGATGTATACAATATTTAAATATACAAGGTGTATACAATATTTAAATATACAAGGTGTATACAATATTTAAATATGCAAGATGTATACAATATTTAAATATACAAGATGTATACAATATTTAAATATACAAGATGTATACAATATTTAAATATACAAGGTGTATACAATATTTAAATATACAAGATGTATACAATATTTAAATATACAAGGTGTATACAATATTTAAATATACAAGGTGTATACAATATTTAAATATACAAGATGTATACAATATTTAAATATACAAGATGTATACAATATTTAAATATACAAGATGTATACAATATTTAAATATACAAGATGTATACAATATTTAAATATACAAGATGTATACAATATTTAAATATACAAGGTGTATACAATATTTAAATATACAAGATATATACAATATTTAAATATACAAGATGTATACAATATTTAAATATACAAGATGTATACAATATTTAAATATACAAGATGTATACAATATTTAAATATACAAGATGTATACAATATTTAAATATACAAGATGTATACAATATTTAAATATACAAGATGTATACAATATTTAAATATACAAGATGTATACAATATTTAAATATACAAGATGTATACAATATTTAAATATACAAGATGTATACAATATTTAAATATACAAGATGTATACAATATTTAAATATACAAGATGTATACAATATTTAAATATACAAGATGTATACAATATTTAAATATACAAGATGTATACAATATTTAAATATACAAGATGTATACAATATTTAAATATACAAGATGTATACAATATTTAAATATACAAGATGTATACAATATTTAAATATACAAGATGTATACAATATTTAAATATACAAGATGTATACAATATTTAAATATACAAGATGTATACAATATTTAAATATACAAGATGTATACAATATTTAAATATACAAGGTGTATACAATATTTAAATATACAAGGTGTATACAATATTTAAATATACAAGGTGTATACAATATTTAAATATACAAGGTGTATACAATATTTAAATATACAAGGTGTATACAATATTTAAATATACAAGGTGTATACAATATTTAAATATACAAGATATATACAATATTTAAATATACAAACAACTTGAAGCATAAAACCTTCCCCCCCCCCAAAAAAAAATACTAGATTAAACATTAAAATAATCCGAAAATTGTTGATATTGTTTAGCTTTGCGGTAAAAAGTTGGAAAACATAAGTAGAAAGATATGAAACGTTTTAGCTGGTTGTGTTCAGTTTGATAAAATGAACGTCGTGTTCAGTTTGATAAAATGAACGTCGTGTTCTGTTTGATAAAATGAACGTCGTGTTCAGTTTGATAAAATGAACGTCGTGTTCAGTTTGATAAAATGAACGTCGTGTTCAGTTTGATAAAATGAACGTCGTGTTCAGTTTGATAAAATGAACGTCGTGTTCAGTTTGATAAAATGAACGTCGTGATCAGTTTGATAAAATGAACGTCGTGTTCAGTTTGATAAAATGAACGTCGTGTTCAGTTTGATAAAATGAACGTCGTGTTCTGTTTGATAAAATGAACGTCGTGTTCTGTTTGATAAAATGAAAGTCGTGTTCAGTTTGATAAAATGAAAGTCGTGTTCAGTTTGATAAAATGAACGTCGTGTTCTGTTTGATAAAATGAGCGTCGTGTTCAGTTTGATAAAATGAGCGTCGTGTTCAGTTTGATAAAATGAGCGTCGTGTTCAGTTTGATAAAATGAACGTCGTGTTCAGTTTGATAAAATGAACGTCGTGTTCAGTTTGATAAAATGAAAGTCGTGTTCTGTTTGATAAAATGAACGTCGTGATCAGTTTGATAAAATGAAAGTCGTGTTCAGTTTGATAAAATGAACGTCGTGTTCAGTTTGATAAAATGAACGTCGTGTTCAGTTTGATAAAATGAACGTCGTGATCAGTTTGATAAAATGAACGTCGTGATCAGTTTGATAAAATGAAAGTCGTGTTCAGTTTGATAAAATGAACGTCGTGTTCAGTTTGATAAAATGAACGTCGTGTTCAGTTTGATAAAATGAACGTCGTGTTCAGTTTGATAAAATGAACGTCGTGTTCAGTTTGATAAAATGAAAGTCGTGTTCAGTTTGATAAAATGAAAGTCGTGTTCAGTTTGATAAAATGAAAGTCGTGTTCAGTTTGATAAAATGAAAGTCGTGTTCAGTTTGATAAAATGAAAGTCGTGTTCAGTTTGATAAAATGAAAGTCGTGTTCAGTTTGATAAAATGAAAGTCGTGTTCAGTTTGATAAAATGAAAGTTGTGTTCTGTTTGATAAAATGAAAGTTGTGTTCAATTTGAGAAAATGAAAGTCGTGTTCAGTTTGATAAAATGAAAGTTGTGTTCAGTTTGATAAAATGAAAGTTGTGTTCAGTTTGATAAAATGAAAGTTGTGTTCAGTTTGATAAAATGAAAGTTGTGTTCAGTTTGATAAAATGAAAGTTGTGTTCAGTTTGATAAAATGAAAGTTGTGTTCAGTTTGATAAAATGAAAGTTGTGTTCAGTTTGATAAAATGAAAGTTGTGTTCAGTTTGATAAAATGAAAGTTGTGTTCAGTTTGATAAAATGAAAGTTGTGTTCAGTTTGATAAAATGAAAGTTGTGTTCAGTTTGATAAAATGAAAGTTGTGTTCAGTTTGATAAAATGAAAGTTGTGTTCAGTTTGATAAAATGAAAGTTGTGTTCAGTTTAATAAAATGAAAGTTGTGTTCAGTTTAATAAAATGAAAGTTGTGTTCAGTTTAATAAAATGAAAGTTGTGTTCAGTTTAATAAAATGAAAGTTGTGTTCAGTTTAATAAAATGAAAGTTGTGTTCAGTTTAATAAAATGAAAGTTGTGTATCTGAATTTTTTTAGATGGGAATTGGATTTTTCTGAACTACTCTCAAGATGAAACAATGGTTGGTTATTGGCGAGATGGTTAATAATTTGTGGGTGTTGATCAGAACAATTATGTCGATCAAAAGGAAGTTCTCCAATGAATATGTACTATCTGTAATGATCTACAGTAGTGAAACCTGGGCCCTGACAACTCGTCGAAGTGAAATTTTGGCAGTAGCACAAAGAAAGATGGATAGGATAATGTTAGGCATCACTCTACAAGACAGAAAGACAAACATCTGGATCCACCAACAAAAAAGAGTTATTAACATCAATGCTGCCATTAAAACATCCAAAGACAGATGGGTGGGACAAATAGCCAGACAACATGACAACAGATGGTCCATCAAGACAACAAAATGGACATCTCGTGAACATAAGAGGTTAAAGGGAAGAACGAGAACGAGATGGAGGGACGACCTGATACAACACATGGGTCCCATATCGCAGCGGATAGCTCGAGACAGAGTTAGCTGGCTAAAGTCAAGGGAGGGGTTCCTTATTGATTGATTCCAAGATGTCAAAAATTCAACGGATCTGATAATGCAAAGTTCTCTCCCTTGAGATGGAACAGTTTTTCTGGCTAAATATCATTGTAAGAAGATAAATACGAAATATTTCTCGTTTCGTACAACTGTCATGGCAGCCTCATTGATTAGAATGTTGGATCCTGACAATCAGATGGTGACTGGTCAGAGGATTGAGTCATGCGACATGCAAAGCAGTTGTATATAGCCACACTGATGATTGTTAATAAACACCAAACGTTTCTGTGGATATTAAGAAAAACGAAGAATCCAAATAATGCAAAAAATAAAGTTAATATTTCATCTTGTGTTTCTAGTTAGTGTTAAAAAAAATAAAAAGATTTTTTTTTTGATATGAAAGATTTAATCGTTAAAAGATGAAAATTGATGTACTTTTTTGCTATGATAGTAAGCTTTTCTCTTTTTTTTTTTAAAGTTACAAAACATGTTTTTATTTGTTTTGAACATGTAGCTATTTGTGTTGAACATGTAGCTATATACTGCAAAGCAGTTGTATGTTCATGTATGAACATGTGGCTATATACAACTGTTAAGGTTGAAGATGATCTGAGGCTACTTTGAGATGAGGTTTCATGATTTGGGTATTCATTCTTTTGCCAAAGCAGTTGTATATAGCCACATACATATAGAATCGAAACCAAAACATACAATTCTCATTCCTTAGCTTCTGAGCCACGCTCATACGTGTGTCTGCATATCCATTTAATAATTATTATAGTAAATAATTATGTCAGCCCCTTTGAAAAATCATTTCTTATCGTTGAGCGCTTTCAGTTGAATTAAAGTCAACTTAGCTCATATGCGCAGATCATCATATAATGATTAGATCACTCTGACAGACGTTAAAAAGCATTTAAAAAAAAATAGATGTTTAAAATTCAGCAACATTTCTCGCGGTTAACGGTGGCCGTTGTATATAGCCACACTGATGATTGTTAATAGCACCAAACATTTCTGTGGATATCAAGAAAAATGAAGAATCCAAATGATACAAAAAATAAAGTTATTAATATTTTTCCTTGTTTCTAGTTAGTGTAAAATGAAATCTTTTTCTTTTTTGATATGGACAATTTAATCTTTAAAAGTCGAAAAACTTTTCCCTTTTTTTTTTTAAGTTACAAAGCATGTTTCTATTGATTTTGAACATGACGTGTGTGTGTACATGTGTGTTTATATAACTGCCGTGTAGCAAAAGAACAGATGTCTGTGTTTTGTATTAAATTGAAATCTAGACAGCAAATCTGCAATGTTTGGTAGTAAGTTATTTTCATTGAGTGTAGCAGTCGGTTGAAGACATTATTTGGAATATGATGTTAAGGTTGAAGATGATCTGAGGCTACTTTGAGATGAGGTTTCATGATTTGGGTATTCATT